>NW_018127972.1:1085225-1109044 GCF_001952655.1 Monopterus albus | reverse complement strand
TTAATATTTAGAATAAATGTTTAGACATTTTGAGACTTGATTTGTCTTTATCACATATACATGCATGCACGCACACAGTTTGACACACAAACAGACACTATATTCCGCTTGACCAGGGCATCGCTTTGTGATGTAGGCTGTAATTTACTACACTACGCTACCACTAACCATGCTTATTTATTTGAACTCATCTTGATTCTTTCAGCACTTGAAATAGATTTGGACGCAACAGCCTCTGTCACAGTGATTTGTCTTGTCTGATGTTGCTCCTTTTCAGCCATTTTCCAGATGTGTTTTGTGGTAGAAAAGTGTTTGTCAGGGATGCCTTTCATTGTGTTCCACCACCACAACTTTGCAGAACATCATTGCACAGTGCCACAGTCAGTAGTAGCCTAATTATTGTTGGTAAATGAGACGTTTGTGTCACATATCTGCATCTTCAAAACCTGCAACAAGAAAGTGAGTTTCATGTATCACTCAGCATATTTAGCACAGGGGACTATAATGGGTGAAACTTGCGAGAAACTACAATGACTGGTCAAATTTGTAGTAAAGTTGGGGTTATTGGACAAAATTGCATGACCATACAGAAGTCATTGGGATTGGCTAAATTTCCATTAATTACTATGATCACAACTTTGCAAAATCCTGGAGGGACTGATTAATAGCAACAATATAACAAGGTATATCTGCTGTGACTATGGTGTGTATTCTTCCTCAGTATCATGGCATGGTCATCTCATCATCTCAAGACCAATAGTTTTTTGTTTACTTGGTTGCAATGTAAAGATGATGAATCGATTCTAAAACATTAGTTTGTCCTTATGGTGTGATAAAGTGCATACCAATATGCAGGCAAGAATGTCCACTGTCCATACATGGGTGCTTGGAGCAGATTTGAGGCTTTAGTACTAACAGATGTAGTGGTACTTAATGTAGAACTAGAGGAAGCAGCAGCACAGGTAGTACTGGTACTTCTTTGTGCTACTTGTACAGAAAGAATGTGATCAGTATTTTGTCTCCTTCAGGGTCCTGGTGTTGGACAAAGGAGAGATGGCAGAGTTTGACTCACCTTCTAATCTCATCGCTCAGAAAGGAGCCTTTTACATAATGGCCAAGGACGCTGGGCTGGTCTGAAGCAGGAGATGTCACTTTGCCCAAATGCTCCTCTGAGCCTCTCCCAGCTCGCCTGGCTCCTGGAGTGGAGGTCCTGAGTGTTGATGAGAACAAAGGGTTTGGTTTGACCTGCTTTACCCTATACTTCTGTTCTTATGATGCCTGTCCCAAACAACTTTGCTTCTTTCTGTTAGGTCAGATCATGGCTCTGTACACCTGTTTCTTCCTGCCCTCTTCATCATTTTTCATTGCTGGTTCTGCTATGGAAATTCTAACAAGGCATGCACTATATATGGCTTTCATTTTTGACACAGCAGTGTACCTGTGCGTGAGCAAGGAAGTGGACTTTTGCTTTTCTGCAGACTGTCTCATGAACAGTTCACTTCTGGTTGTGGTAACTAGTGCAGAGTAAAATAGGACAGCTGTCCTGCAGGTACAAAATCATCAGTGCCAAATGTTTACCTCAAATCAAATAGATCACTTGTTCTCGAGTCCAGATTTGGAACCTCAGTGGTGATCTGAGAAGGCTGGGATGTGGGACCCTGCTTCCACAGATTGCACATTTAAATGGACATCTAGGTGCTCCTGTTGTCCTGACAAGAAGAGTAGCAAGAATTAAGGGAGAAATTCCTGCCTTACAGCTACTTTGTCCCCATCCATACTGCGTACTACTTGTGTACAATACATTCTATATAAACATTTTTGTAGTATGCTTTTTTTTACCATTTGTATGTAAGAATTCAACATATTTTCCAGTTTCTTATTCCTGGAAAAATATACAGACTCTGTAAAGACAAATGGACTCAGTAAGTACAGTAGTATGGAACTGCAGTACGCCTAATGCTTTGACCTTGTACTTAGCAAGGCTAGCTGTTACAGGACAGCGCATCTGGTTTGTTCAGTTGAATGTAAGATCAGGAGTGGCTCTTCTAAGAGCACAGCATTTGTTGTCTCCCACTTTGATATTTGGACTCAAGTCAGCCTCTAGTTTAAGTCCTGGACTCGGAGTCCTAGAACGCTGATTGGTCAGAAACAGTAGTTAGGCTGGTAACGTCACTGGCCCCAAGCACTGGTAGTCTGTAACACTGAACACCAACACATTTAGCAAAACTAGCAATGCACAAACTGTGAGGATCTGGTGGCTGGTTTCCACTCTATTATTATTTTACATGCAGCAGGGAATGTTTATTTATTTGTGTGTTTGTGTTCTTTCAGCAGCAGCAGCTTTACCTTGTGTTTATTCCAGCTGCTGCATTGGTCAGAGGCTCTATTCATTTAATCAATGCTTTGGAGAACAAGATTCTATTGTATTATTCCAATAAGATGGTAGTTTCACCTAAGTAATTTAGTCTTCAAAGGAAATTTTGACTTTCAGGGCATAATTTCTGTTCTTCACTCATTCTGTCTGTTCTCATTGGTATGTAGCCATGGATGGATACACAAGAACAAGAGTTTTATTTTAAAATCAATGGACATTAAAAACTGAAAAAAAAATTGCAATGTACTGTACACATTATATGTGTTTTAATTGTCTGCAGCCAGTACATCTTGCTTCACATGAATGGCTGAATGCCAACAAGTAACAAACGCCTCACTGGAGTTTGAGCAGTGATTTGACACTTGTATATTTACTTTGTATTGTATATTTCCTTTGTATTGCTCTATTTGTGTTGGTGAGTTGCTGTTATTTTTTATTAAATAAAGATTTAATCAATCCAGATGCAGATGTGCTCAGGTAACATGGTGGCGCAGTGGTTAGTGCTGTTGCAACCTGGTGGAGTTTACATGTGCTCCCTGTGTCTGTGTGGGTTCCCTCCAAGTACTCCCCACAGTCCTAAGACATGCAGCTTACGTTGATTGGTGACTAAATATGTTTTACATTTACCATCTTTCTCTCACTCAAGCAAATCTCAGCATAAAAAAAGTCCTCCAAAGTACAGGACAAACTTTATTTTCCTTTTACAAACCTCCAATAAAAAATGAATTGTGATATTTGTAGTTTTCTAACTGTATGCTGGTGCAGCACGTAGAATAATGGAACACAGAAGAATGTCAATCCCACTGAACAGCCTGTTCATTTTAAAGTGTGTATAGTTTTTATTTGGTGTTTTACCATTGGTTAGATACACAGTACATGTATAGTGCCTTGCGAAAGTATTCGGCCCCCTTGAACTTTGCGACTTTTTGCCACATTTCAGGCTTCAAACATAAAGATATAAAACTGTAATTTTTTGTGAAGAATCAACAACAAGTGGGACACAATCATGAAGTGGAACGAAATTTATTGGATATTTCAAACTTTTTTAACAAATAAAAAACTGAAAAATTGGGCGTGCAAAATTATTCAACCCCCTTAAGTTAATACGTTGTAGCGCCACCTTTTGCTGCGATTACAGCTGTAAATCGCTTGGGGTATGTCTCTATCAGTTTTGCACATCGAGAGACTGAAATTTTTGCCCATGCCTCCTTGCAAAACAGCTCGAGCTCAGTGAGGTTGGATGGAGAGCATTTGTGAACAGCAGTTTTCAGTTCTTTCCACAGATTCTCGATTGGATTCAGGTCTGGACTTTGACTTGGCCATTCTAACACCTGGATATGTTTATTTGTGAACCATTCCATTGTAGATTTTGCTTTATGTTTTGGATCATTGTCTTGTTGGAAGACAAATCTCCGCCCCAGTCTCAGGTCTTTTGCAGACTCCATCAGGTTTCCTTCCAGAATGGTCCTGTATTTGGCTCCATCCATCTTCCCATCAAGTTTAACCATCTTCCCTGTCCCTGCTGAAGAAAAGCAGGCCCAAAACATGATGCTGCCACCACCATGTTTGACAATGGGGATGGTGTGTTCAGGGTGATGAGCTGTGCTGCTTTTACGCCAAACATAACGTTTTGCATTGTTGCCAAAAAGTTCGATTTTGGTTTCATCTGACCAGAGCACCTTCTTCCACATGTTTGGTGTGTCTCCCAGGTGGCTTGTGGCAAACTTTAAACGACACTTTTTATGGATATCTTTAAGAAATGGCTTTCTTCTTGCCACTCTTCCATAAAGGCCAGATTTGTGCAGTATACGACTGATTGTTGTCCTATGGACAGAGTCTCCCACCTCAGCTGTAGATCTCTGCAGTTCATCCAGAGTGATCATGGGCCTCTTGGCTGCATCTCTGATCAGTCTTCTCCTTGTATGAGCTGAAAGTTTAGAGGGACGGCCAGGTCTTGGTAGATTTGCAGTGGTCTGATACTCCTTCCATTTCAATATTATCGCTTGCACAGTGCTCCTTGGGATGTTTAAAGCTTGGGAAATCTTTTTGTATCCAAATCCGGCTTTAAACTTCTCCACAACAGTATCTCGGACCTGCCTGGTGTGTTCCTTGTTCTTCATGATGCTCTCTGCGCTTTAAACAGACCTCTGAGACTATTTTTTTATTTGTTAAAAACGTTTGAAATATCCAATAAATTTCGTTCCACTTCATGATTGTGTCCCACTTGTTGTTGATTCTTCACAAAAAATTACAGTTTTATATCTTTATGTTTGAAGCCTGAAATGTGGCAAAAGGTCGCAAAGTTCAAGGGGGCCGAATACTTTCGCAAGGCACTGTATGTGCATTTCAGGTGTAGACGGTAATTCTTTATGTACATTTGTCAGAGAGTTGGGAGCATAGTTTTCCTTTTTTCAAGGTGCTGCTGTAGGCTCCTCTGAGAGCTTCTAACATGCAACTGAACACCAGCCTGGTATAGGCAAGCACAAGGTGCATGGAGGATGCTACGTGCTGCATATGCTACACTTTTGGTCTGTGCCACTGTGTGCACAATGTGGACTATCTTGTGTAAATATGATTGGCATAGAATCGGATATCTCAGAGTGATCGGCCAATCACCGGTCATGGCTGTTCAAGCTTAAATGGCCAGTTCCAATCCTCATCTTCTCGATCGGTGCATCTCTACAACTCAGAAGTTGGTTTTTCACGTGGTCTTCATTTTCTTTTATATGTTTGACATAGTGGCATGTTTTGTGTGACTTCATTGCTATCAATAATTTTTCTCCTCCTGGGACAAAACTGTGGGGCCCCTGGTAGAATCCTTGTGTTACACCTGGTCAGGCTGGTTGATTAGTGTGATGACACCGAATGGTCGGACATCTGCTACAAAGTCATCATTGAAATTCCGCATTGTTAACATCTGTATGCCCATGTAGATGTAGCTGTGTGGCATAATAAGGCCAAATGAAGGCTCTTCTCCCTCTTGAAAGGATGATAGTAGCTGCTGCCAGTGTTTGTTGGCAATATAATGTCTTGGCTGTTAAAGTTCTGTTTTTGATAGAAATTTGTGAGAAAAGCTTTGGTTGTGTGTCAGCATGTGATGTAAAGCATCTGAAGATTGAACAAAGCCTTTTTGTGTAACATATTTATGAATACCAAGTGAATATTTAATGTTTTTATATGCACTACTTGCTGTGTGTAGTCAGTTTTGAAATAAAGCCAGTTCTGTAAAACCAATGTGCTTATGTTTTGTTAATTTGCTGCCAAGGTGATCTACTATTACATTAGTAGACAGTAGCAGTAGTACATAAGTAAGTAAAATTACATTTAAAATTTTGAAAATGTTGACAAGCTGTAATAGCAAGCAGTTATTCCTTTTACTAAACTAAATACAGCTTAGTTTTGTAAACATTAAAATTTAAGGTGGTAATCTTTGTATATGCTTTAAAAGGAAGGAAAAATACTCCTATTTAAAAAGGATTTGCTGTTCCATTGTAAAAATCAATTACAGTGCATCCAGAAAGTATTCACGGTGCTCAGCGCTTAACTTTTTCCACATTTTGTTATGTTAGAGCCTTATACCAAAATGGATTCAATTCATTATTGTCCTCAAAATTCTACAAACAATACTCCATAATGACAATATGAAAAAAGTTTGTTTGAAATCTTTGCAATTTTATTAAAAATGAAAAAAAATCACATGTACATAAGTATTCACAGCCTTTGCCATGACACTCAAAATTGAGCTCTGGTGCATCCTGTTTCCACTGATCATCCTTGATGTTTCTACAACTTGACTGGAGTCCACCTGTGGGAAATGCAGTTGATTGGACATGATTTGAAAAGGCATACACCTGTCTATATAAGGTCCCACAGTTAACAGTGCATGTCAGAGCACAAACCAAGCCATGAAGTCTAAGGAATTGTCTGTAGATCTCTGAGACAGGATTGTATCAAGGCACAGATCTGGGGATGGGTACAGAAAATTTTCTGCAGCATTGAAGGTCCCAATGAGCACAGTGGCTTCCATCATCTGTAAATGGAAGAGGTTTGGAACCACCAGGACTCTTCCTACAGTGGGCCACTTAAGATATCCATAAAAAGTGTCGTTTAAAGTTTGCCACAAGCCACCTGGGAGACACACCAAACATGTGGAAGAAGGTGCTCTGGTCAGATGAAACCAAAATCGAACTTTTTGGCAACAATGCAAAACGTTATGTTTGGCGTAAAAGCAACACAGCTCATCACCCTGAACACACCATCCCCATTGTCAAACATGGTGGTGGCAGCATCCTGGTTTGGGCCTGCTTTTCTTCAGCAGGGACAGGGAAGATGGTTAAAATTGATGGGAAGATGGATGGAGCCAAATACAGGACCATTCTGGAAGGAAACCTGATGGAGTCTGCAAAAGACCTGAGACTGGGATGGAGATTTGTCTTCCAACAAGACAATGATCCAAAACATAAAGCAAAATCTACAATGGAATGGTTCACAAATAAACATATCCAGGTGTTAGAATGGCCAAGTCAAAGTCCAGACCTGAATCCACTCGAGAATCTGTGGAAAGAACTGAAAACTGCTGTTCACAAATGCTCTCCATCCAACCTCACTGAGCTCGAGCTGTTTTGCAAGGAGGCATGGGCAAAAATTTCAGTCTCTCGATGTGCAAAACTGATAGAGACATACCCCAAGTGACTTACAGCTGTAATCGCAGCAAAAGGTGGCGCTACCAAGTATTAACTTAAGGGGGCTGAATAATTTTGCACGCCCAATTTTTCAGTTTTTTATTTGTTAAAAAAGTTTGAAATATCCAATAAATTTTGTTCCACTTCATGATTGTGTCCCACTTGTTGTTGATTCTTCGCAAAAAATTACAGTTTTATATCTTTATGTTTGAAGCCTGAAATGTGGCAAAAGGTCGCAAAGTTCAAGGGGGCCGAATACTTTCGCAAGGCACTGTACATAAGTATTCACAGCCTTTGCCATGACACTCAAAATTGAGCTCTGGTGCCTCCTGTTTCCACTGATCATCCTTGATGTTTCTACAACTTGATTGGAGTCCACCTGTGGGAAATTATTTGAAAAGGCATACACCTGTCTATATAAGGTCCCACAGTTAACAGTGCATGTCAGAGCACAAACCAAGCCATGAAGTCTAAGGAATTGTCTGTAAATCTCAGAGACAGGATTGTATCAAGGCACAGACCTGGGAAAGGGTATAGAAAAATTTCTGCAGCATTGAAGGTCCCAATGAGCACAGTGGCCTCCATCATCAGTAAATGGAAGATGTTTGGAACCACCAGGACTCCTTCCTAGAGTGGGCCACTCGGCCAAACTGAGCGGTCGAGAGAGAAGGGTCTTAGTCAGGGAGGTAATCAAGAACCCAATGGTCACTCTGAAAGAGCTCCGGCATTTCTCTGTAAAGAGAGGAGAACCTTCCATAAGAACAACCATCTCTGCAGCACTCCACCAATCAGGCCTGTATGGTAGAGTGGCCAGACAGAAACCACTCCTCTGTAAAAGGCACATGGCAGCCCGCCTGGAGTTTGCCAAAAGGCACCAGAAGGACTCTCAGACCATGAGAAACAAAACTTCTCTGGTCTGATAAAACAAAGATTGAACTCTTTGGCTTGAATGCCACAGCGTCATTTCTGGAGGAAACCAGGCACCGCTCACCACCTGGTCAACACCATCCCTACAGTAAAGCATGGTGGCGGCAGCATCATGCTGTGGGGATGTTTTTCAGCAGCAGGAACTGGGAGACTAGTCCAAATCGAGGGAAAGATAACTGCAGCAATGTACAAACAGAGACATCCTTGATGAAAACCTGTTTTAGATCGCTCTGGGACAACAATTCATCTTTCAACAGGACAACGCTCTGGACCTCAGACTGGGGCGACGGTCCACCTTTCAACAGGAAAACGACCCACAAAAGAGTGGCTACAGGACAACTCTGTGAATGTCTTTGAGTGGCCCAGCCAGAGCTCAGACTTGAACCCGATTGAACATCTCTGGAGAGATCTAAAAATGGCCGTGCACCGACGCTCCCTATCCCACCTGATGGAGCTTGAGAGGTACTGCAAAGAAGAATGGGAGAAACTACCCAAAAATAGGTGTGCCACGCTTGTAGCATCATACTCAAAAAGACTTGAGGCTGTAATTGGTGCTAAAGATGCTTAAAGTATTGAGCAAAGGCTGTGAATACTTATGTACATGTGATTTATTTTATTTATAAATTTGCAAAAATTTCAAACCTTTTTCATGTCATTATGGGGTATTGTTTGTAGAATTTTGAGGACAATAATGAATTAATCTATTTTGGAATAAGACTAACATAACAAAATATGGAAAAGGTTAATCACTGTGAATACTTAATGGATGCACTGTATTTTATTATCAAAAAAAAGACCAGTACAGAAAATGTATCATTTATTTTGTCACTTTCATTTGAAGTAACTTGTTACTTGATCAAGCTTATATACTGTATATTATGCTAAGTGGCTTTATATTTGTTTTGAATTTTTAAATCAAATGATATATCTTGGGGAAAAACATTTTTGTTGAATGAACAGTGTAATATTTATATAAATATTGCTAATGTTGAAATTGTTAAAGAGACCGTGACATGCTCAATTCCAGCCATTTAATATTTAATCTTGGGTACCTCTAGATTAGTTTTGTACCCATCATAATTACAAATGGTCTGTAATTATTTCATAATGATAAAACCCAAGAGCCTCTTCCTAAAAATGAGAGGATACTGTAGTTCATGAACGTGCACAACTCTTGTTTCCAGCATGAATTAAGTTGAATTTCTCCTCCATAGATAGGTAGACAATGTTATATGAACCGATGAAAAGAGATGTGCAACATTATAAACAAAGCAAGTAACTGAGAAACCCCATATTTTAACTGGCATAATGCAGACATAGTAACTTCTCCAGCCTTACAACAATTCTATACAGAAACACATTAGCAGAATTGCAAAGTGTTGTTGTTTTTTTTAACTTACCATTAAGTCCCACTGAATAGTGGAAACATCACTTCCTTTCAAGTAGCTCCAATGTCGATAAATCCATGCGGCGGTTGTTGTCTTCACCCAGACAACCATATACAATCCCAAAGTAGTAAAATTCATTCCAACAGGTAGCATTGCACTGACAGTAACATCATGGGTAGTTAATCCTCTCATTAACCTGCACTACATCACATGCAGTCACACTGGCTTCAAACAGTCCAAACAAACAACTACTGTGCTCTGGGAGAATCCAGCATTGATGAGCTGACCATTCATTGCCCCATGTTAGAAATAACACAATTCTTTTGTTGGAAGTGTGAGAAGTGAAGACAGGAGAGGGCTGTTTAAAATCAACAAGGCGTTTACTCAAAGTCTGGGCACAGGTGAAGCAATACAGCGCTGGGATCAGAGAGACAGAGCTCCCGCAGGAATTCTGTTCTCTGAACCCTGAGTTACATGTTTTCATTGAATTTATCTCCTTGGGCTAGGCCCACCCTGGACATAGGTACAACATTCAACACT
The DNA here is from genome assembly GCF_001952655.1 of Monopterus albus. Lineage (NCBI taxonomy): Eukaryota > Metazoa > Chordata > Actinopteri > Synbranchiformes > Synbranchidae > Monopterus > Monopterus albus. The sequence continues at coordinate 1,099,133 of NW_018127972.1, read as the reverse complement.
TTGTAATCCTATTGGTCATTTGGTGTGAGTAGGTCAACCACTGCCTGCGCCAGCTTGCTGAAATGTGATCTAAACCAGGTGTGTGTTAGTGTGTGTGTGTGTTTCTCTGGTGGCAGCTTGATCTTGATCAATGAACAGTGAACAATGGGTGGTCTGGGCTGCAGGCCCCCCTGTGTGTGTGATGCTAAGAAGTATGCTTGTATTAAAATTGTGAAAAGCTGAAAAGTAACTAAAGGAAACTAGAACCTATGAGAATCAAATCTTACACCCAGGATGCTTCACAGGCCGGCTGCTTCTAGGTTAGACTCAGTCAGGTAGAACAGTGGGTCCCTGTACAGGAAAATTCCCAGACATGCAGTAACCTCAGGCCCTGTATTTTTCTCTACATCGTCTGGTCACAGTGCAGGCAGCAGGAGGGAAAATATGTCCACAAAACCAAGCGCAGACGAAAAATTCCGCTTTTACAATGGCAGCTTGGATGTCAGGGAAACTTGGATGAATGGGCAACAACCTGGATTTCATGCCCATTCAAGGAAATCCTAAACTATCACACAATAGTTCATTTTGTTGGAAAAGGGTATCGCGAGATTTTGCGAGACTTGTATAATCTGAGTTGCTTCTGCATATAAATTACTAGAACATATATACACGTCATTTTTTTTTAGCTTTAGGTCATGTATAAGATGATAATTCACCGTTATAACATTGTAGATAAGTCAGAAAACAAGGAAAAGCATGCCATGGGCTCTTTAATGTTGAAATACACGGAACACCAAGGACTACATTTCCCACGATTCTTTTTTGTCCGGTTTGAAGAGAAGGAAGATGGCGACGATTGATGAAACGAGATCGTTGTAGTGCTTTTAAAAGGAATAAAACCAGTTCATTTCGTATTTTAAAAAGAGGTGGTAGTAAATATAAGACGGAGGCTTCGACACGAGACTGCATTTTATCGCACTGAAGGTAACTCATCAGTATATAGCTCCAGTTGCTGTGTTTAGCTGGCTAGCTACTGAAAGCTAATTTACTGAACGAGCTAGCTGATTACGTTACCTACTGTGGACATACCCCTATAGAGGGTGTGCACATCTCTTAATAAATCTGGTGAAATATACTAACCGTAGCAAACCGGATTACGAATAATACAACGTACGCACTGTTAGCTACGACGATGTTTAACGTTAACGTGAAAGGTTCAACATTAAGGTTAACCTTGCCTAAGATAGCAGTTAGAGGAACAATCTCTGGCATAAAAACAAAACGATTTTTAATTTTCCATCAACTAGGCTCGGATAACACGTAGATGCAGAGACGGGACATTGAAAAGGGCGTTTTTGAAACGCTCAAAAGAAATTAATACAAGTTACTGTCAAGAGATTAACAAAAGGCTGCTGCAAGGTCCATACATACAGTATGTCAGTACACTAACAAGTAGCAGGCTGCATACACTGTGCCCTGCTCATATCAGCTGATATGTGTGTGTATGTATATGTATATGTGTATATATATATATATACACACAGTTGCTAATGTGCATAATATGATTAGCACAATTATACCTGATACACAGCACCCTGACTAGCATGAGTCAGACACTGCCTTCTCAGACGTTCACTGTCCACCTTTCTTCCAGAGATGACACAGGCTCCCACATCCTGTTATTTGGTAGTCAATTATGTATTGCCTTCCCCTTTTTATAAGGAAAACCTTTTCATATTGGCATTTGGCAGTTTAAATTTCAGCTAAAGATTAATCACCTTAAGTGTATTTCTCATCAAAATAAACAGCATAAGCCACACATTTTATAGGTAGCCATATGTATTGAGCAGTATATTTTACTGACATTTGCTAGTTTATTTTACTTATCAGATGATGAATACTGCATTCCTGATATAAATTTGGTTCAACAATCAAGGCAGATAGCATTAGTCAGGCTAATGTATTGGTTGGTGGGTGATCTGGACCAGATAATTGGTAGCTTCCAGCTTCTGACTGGCTGAACACACCTGAGCCAGGTAATTAGCAGCAGGTCAGGCAGGGATAGTTGGAAAACAAGCAGGACAGCGGCCCTCAAGGACTGGAATTGGCCACCCCTGATTATTCTGGACAAACAGAATACTCCTCAACTGCTACCTGTTCTACTGAGTAGGATGAAAAGGAAAGATGCATAAGTGGAACTGGGTGCAGTCACTGTCACTGACAACATCATTGCATGGGCATCCTTAAGATAGCGTGTTTGTGTCTGTGCAGCAACTAATCTTTAAAATTGAATATAGGATAAACATAGTTGGCAACAAGCTTAACTGTCAAGTTAGTTGGAAGTTTTGAAAAATGGTGGAAGCAAAGGATAGTGAGCATGGTACAGCAGAGAAATGTGGATGATTGAAGTCGTCTAAAGTTTGGAAGCATTTAATATATCAGACTGAAAAGAAGATTAAGTGTTAAGTATACAAGGTGAACATGTGATGAGTCCGCAACAATTACTTCACACATAGTGAAGAAATCTAAGAAACTAGTACAACCCCAAATCAGAAAAAGTTGGGATAGTGTGTAAAATTAAAACTGAAAATAGTGATGTGTAAATCATCTGTGTCCTGTATTGCATTGAAAACAATACAGCAGCACATTATTTGATGTGACACCTCATCAATTTTATTCTTTGTTCAAAGTAAACACTCACTTCAATTCTGATTCCTGCAACACATTCCAAAAAAAGCTGGGACAGTAAAGAATTTACCATGGTGTGATGTAGTTCCTTTTCACAACACTTAAAAGACACTTAGGGCCTGAGGACACCAAGTGATTAAGTGTGTAAGGTGCAATTTTGTCCCATTCATCCTGCAAACAAGTCTCAAGGTGGGTCTTTGTTGACTCAATTTGCATTTTAAAACGCATCACACATTCTCTACTGGGGACAGGTTGGGGCTGCAGGCAGGCCGGTCCAGCACTCACACCCTTTTCCTCCACAGCCAGGCCTTGATAATGCACAATATGAGGTGTTGCATTGTCTTGTTGAAATATGCATGGGTGTCCCTGGAAAAGATAACATCTTGAAGGCAGCACATGTTGCTCCACAGTCTCTATGCATTTTTCAGCCATAATTGTGCCATCACAGAAGTGTAAATGACCTTTGCCAAGGGCACTGACACAACCCCAGACCATGACAGACCCTGGCTTTTGGACTTGTTGCTGGTAACAGTCTGGATGGTCCTTTTTGTCCTTAGTCCAGAGAACACGGTGCCCATTCTTTCCAAAAAAGACCTGAAATACTGATTCACCTGACCACAGTACATGTTTCCACTGTGTGATAGTCCATCCCAGATGCCTCCAAGCCCAGAGCAGTCCACTGCCTCTAGACACTGTTGGCATAGGGCTTCCTTTTGGCACAGTACAGTTTTAAGCTGTGTTTATGGATGTAACTACGTACTGTAGTGTCTGACACAGGTGTGCCAAAGTAATCCTGAGCCCATGTGGTTATATCGCTTATAGAAGAATGACGATCGTTGATGCAGTGCTGTCTGAGGGATCAGAGAGCACAGTTAGGCTTAGGCTTGCGCCCTTTCCCATTACACACTGAAATCCCTCTAGTTTCCTTGAATGTTTTAATAATGTTAAGCACCATAGAGGGTGACATATCCAAATCCCTCTCTATCTTTCTTTGAGGAACATTGTTTTTAAACATTTCAGTCATTTTCTCACACATACAGTATGTTGGAAAACTGGCGATCCTCGGCCCATCTTTGCTCCTAAAGGGCTAGACCTTTCCTGGATTCCACTTTTGTGCCAAATCATGATTGTAATCACCTGTTCACATCCCCTGTTTCAAATGGAATCATCATTTTATTGTTTTACCTCATTACTGGCCCTGAAATGCAGCAGTTTCAACTTTTTTGTTTGTTTTGAATGATTTGCGGACATCAGAATTTAAGTGTTTATTTTAAACAAAGAATAAAATAGATGAGGTGTCACATCAAATAATATGCTGCTTTAGTGTTTTCAATGTAATACAGGGAGCAAATGATATAAATACCATTATTTTCAGTTTTTATATAGTGTCTCAACTTTTTCTCATTTGAGATTGTAGAAATCGCAAGTTACTCAACAAATTTAGAAACGTTAATGTGTTGGAAATACATTAGGTTCACACTGAGTGCAGTGCTTGTTTTTTCTGTGAAGTGGTTGATGACCAGACATCCTAGACATATGTACAATTCTAACCAGATGCTATTTTTGTAATGTGCTAAAAATTCAAACCTGTTTAACTGTCCTCAAAATAACTTGCAGAAATCATCATTTTTATAATGGTGCAGTGCTTGAAAGGTCCTACATTCAACCACTGGTATAAAGAGAATCAAGGACATTGTTATTTAAGAATTCTATCATTCTAAAAGTAGGAGACCTAAATAAACCAGAATTATATAAAATACAGTATGTCATGCTAGGTTATGTGGTTGTGTCCATGTGCACACAAGGCAGTATACTGCATTTACATGTTCACACACATAGAGCACAGTACAAGTATTGTTGTATTGACTCAGTAATACAGTTTGAATATCTAATGCAAAGGAGTTGTTGACAGAATTATTCTTTAATTTTTAAGTTAAATTTTAAAATGTTTTTGTTTTTTCATGTTAATTTTATAATAATCAAATTGATAAAATCAACAAATTAATAGATTATTAAAATAGTTGTTCATTGCAGCTCTTGCTGTATTGAATATGGGTGACCTATTTTGTAGCTAGCTGGGTGCTCTGACAAAATGATGACGAAATTTGATTCACTACTGTATATAATAAATTGTAATTGATCCAAGTGAACCGGTAAAATCACATTCCTGAAGTGCTGACATGATAACACAGCCCACTTGTGCCTCTGGTCTCAACAGTTCCAGATTTACATTGTAAGATAAATGTCTCCTGTCATTTCTACTAGGTTTATTCTTGGATTCTGTTTGTCCGGTGTGGCCTTGTGCATCACTACCAACCTCCAAATCCTGCTGACTTCTGTACTACCTGTTTTCCTGTCTCATGGACTTGACTCCAGCATCAGGCTTCAAAAGGAGGCCTGCTGCCTCCTCGCCCCCAAGTGGAATTAGAGAAATTGGTCAGAGCCCTCCTACCTACTCGTCTCCCTTGTCTCTGTCTTCTCCTTCATCGGATCCATCGTCACCTTTGTCTACATCCTCTTCTGTATGTGCCAACTTGTCAGTTTATCAGAACCATGTAAAGGATTACACCCAAGGGACAGAGGTGGCCAGGGTGTCCTCCACTTCTGTCTCTCTAGCAACACAGTCTTTCGCCACACCTACACCCAACACCACTTCCCCGGATTCCTTCCCTCACACCTCATTGCAGCCAAGTGTTGATCGTAAAGAAGAAGGTAGGAGGAGAGAGATGTATGATCCTTTCCATCCAACTGAGGGAGACAAGGAGGGAAGGGTGAAAGAAGAAGAAGAGGAGGAGGAGGAGGAAGGGGAGAAATATGACCCCTTTGACCCCACTGGCTCCCCAGCATCAGACACCAATGATGGGAGTGGCCAAGTGAGGGGGGTGAAGAGAAAACTTGAGAGCAGAGATGAGGAAGTGAAAGAGGAAGCACCTCCAGATTCCACTGACACCTTGACTGATCTGCCAACCCCCTGTGTGGCCAGACAGCTCCCTCTGAGGAGGAGAGTGGACTGTAGCACCACCAAAGCTGTAGGGCAGAGGGAGAGTCCTGACTCTGATCACTCTGAAATAGAGGAGGGGGAGATAGTTGGGGCTGCTGACAAAGATGGAAACAATAAGCGATCAGCTGGAGAAATCCTCCCTTTGAATTCTCCCAGCGTCTCTTTCTTTAGTTCAAAGCCAGAGCGCATCCTCCGTGTGCTGGATGGAGATGGCTTTGTGTCTGTGTGTGCAGAGGGCAACTGGGAGGTGGACAGGCAGCCTGAGGATGAGCCTGTGGTAGGTGTAGAGGATTTGAGAAGGAAGCTGGTCAGCAGGCGGAAGGAAAGATATCTCTCATTACCTGTGACTTCCCCCCTCTCTCCTCAGCCACCACCTCCTCCCTCCCATCCTTCGCCATCTAATCCCTCCTCCCCTCTCTCACCTACTGTAGAGCAGGCCAGCAAGAGCCACAGGTCTTCCAAGAGTTCCAAGGACCGTGACCGACAGAAAAGCAAGGATAGGAAGGAAGAGAGACGAAAGAAGAGAAAGAAGGACAAAGAAGGAGTTCGAGAGAGGAGCAAAGACAAAGAGCGAGGGCACAAGACTGGGAAGGAAGTTAAAGGAAGGACGAGCAGCAGAAGCAGTAGCCGAAAGAGGAAGAAAAGACGACACAGCAGCCCAGAGGCCTCACGTTCATACAACTCTTCAGGAAGAGGGGGCCACACTAGACGCTCTTTTTCAAACATATCTGAAGAAAGACACAAGGAGAGGGAAGGAGACAGAGAAAGGGATAGAATTAGAGACAGAGAGAGGGATAGAGAAAGAGGGAGAGAGAGAGACAGGGATAGAGAGAGTGAACAAAATCGCACCAGTAGCCACAGAAGAGATGACAGAGATCAAGATTCTAGCTCTAGGAAGGAGAGGGAAAGAAAGGGAAGACGACATTCAAGCAGCAGAGAGCGTGGCATTTCAATGAGGTCCAAAAGAAGCAGGGAAAAGAGGGAAGGAGATAGAGACAGGCAGCGTGAGAGGGATCGGCGGCGGGATGGTCGGCCTGTTGTCCCGCCATCTATCCAAGACCTCAACGGTTCTGACCTCTTTGCCATTAAGCGAACTATCACAGTCACCACCACCACAACGACCACCACTGTACCCGGCTCCCCAAGAATCACCCCACCTTCTCCTTGTCGGCCCCCTCAGGACTCTGACAAGCCCTACAAAAGGAAGAAGAAGAGAAAATGGCGCTCAGCTGCAGAGGTGGCAGACAGGGGAAGTTGTCACAGCCGATCACAGTCACTCTCACCACCCAGGTATCACAGCTACGAGTCAGACCGCTATTCAGACAAAATGGAGATTGATGTGTCGTCTTTGGATGGGGAGGCTTTGGATTCAGACTACCCATCTTTGGAAGATACACCTCCTGCTGTTCTGCCTCGAGAACCACCTGTCCCCAGCCCCAAAACTAAGACTACCCCCAAGACTGGACGGCATCATCCAAAAAAGAAATCTCGCACATCGAAGAAAATTGGCCAGTCAGAATCCTCCTCTTCCAACAGAACCAAAGGCAAATGCCTCTCCTCACTGACAGTCACATCAGGGTCTGCCTCCATCTCATCTGGTCTCCCATCAGTGAAGCGAACCAGAAAAATGGGAAAGGACAAAGAGCGGGACAAAGTCAGCAGAAAGGATTTGGCCCGCTCCAGCAAATCTAAGAAAGAGAGCAGCAGTAGTCGGAAAGGCAAGCTTCAGTCCAAAGTGTCTGTGCTGGTGCGTGAGGGTGTGAGCAGCACCACAGGGGCTTCAATTGGTTCTGGAAAGCTGGGCATGGACCTTCTAGGGCCAGGAGGTACAGGAGGTAGTGCTGGTGGCTCTGTGGTGGGTGGTTCAATTGCAGTAGTCTTCTGCAGGGACAATGAGAGCAGGTCGCCATTCCTCAAACCTTGCTCAGAGCCACTATCACTGGGCGGCCGCAGTAAAGATCTAGCCAGTATGGGAAAGCGAAGCAGCCTGGCTGCACCAACATCCTCCTTAACCAGTCCTGCAGGACTGAAATCAAAGAAAACAAAACCCAGCTCTATCACTTCCACCTCCTCCTCTGCCTCCTCCTCCTCATCATCTCTGGCAACAAAACGCCGCCGGCGCCTGGCAAAGAAAACAAGAGAAAAAGGTGGAGCTGCAGCGTTAACAGCTGGAGATGGCAGCCAAACAAAAGCCACATCAGAGGGCTGGGGTGGAGCCTCCTTAGATGTTCAGTCAGCTGTTGGAGATGGAAGCAAGTCTGTCAGTCCACATACTGGCCAAGCTGGCCCTGCACCCAGTTCTTCCTCTTCTTCCTCCTCTTCCTCCACCACTAGTGTGCCACCTCCTTCCTCCTCGCCACCACATACGTCTCCACCCTCCATGGCTCCTTTGCGGGACACCAGGGAGTCTTCACCAGACTCTCAGACTGTGGACAGCAGCTGTAAGACTCCAGACCCTTCTTTCCTAGCTGAGGACTGTCCAACTCAGACCAGCCCAACACTCCCAACGTCCAGCCCATCCAGCCAGTCCACCCCCCAGGGAGCTGGCCTCAGCATCACTTTGTCTACACCCACTGCCAAGCTCCCCCCAACAGATGATACACCCAAGTCTCTGGCCTCACCTCCTTGCTCATCCTCTTCAGCATCCTGTGGTCTCACTTCACTTTCTCTGCCCATGTCTTCATCAGACCCCTCTTCCTCCTCTTCTGTGTCCTCTTCATCTGCTAGTAAGCCGCCGCCGCCTCCTCCTCCTCCTCCAGCAGCACCCGCCCTCCCCTGGAGTCTGCAGACTGGGGTGGACTGCACAACTGGAGGAGTCCTAGCATGTGAGTTTGCTCCATAGGTGTACAGAAGTCTACTATGTTACTATGAAACATTCCCACCTAACAGAGATGTATTCAGTCTAACCATTTGACGGATTTCTGCTACTTACAGTCAGTTTCTTTGTCATATTAAAACAACATTCAGAGCCATGAGATTTCAGCCTTGCTTGTCACAGTAACTCAATCATAGTCAGCACCTCGTTATCTTGCATTTTGTAGGTGGTATTTTGGAGTGTCACATGCTTGAAATACAACTACTTCTGATGATTTTGAAAAGGTGTCAATAATTCTGTCCAGTCTATTTTTGGAGTTTTATGTGGAATGTATCAGATTTGGCTTCTTTTTTTTCCTTGCTTTTGCATCGTGTTGTTCCAATGCAAACAAAACATGAGAATACCAATTTTCTGAGCGAAATGGTGCGTTATCTGACAGAAACACAGGGGTGCCAATATTTTGGGCCATGACTGTATGTTATCCTTATCAGGTAATGTATAAACCTATAGATGTTCGTGTCTTTTTTTCATGAAATAATGGTCTCGGTCACTTTTCCTCTCAGTGACCGCTCTGCTCTTCAAAATGGAGGAGGCCAATATTGCTAGCAGAGCCAAAGCACAAGAGTTCATTCAAGCAACAAGCCAGGTGAGAGTGACAAAGATGGGACGGCCTCAAGATGGGAGGAGGCAATTTTGTTTGATTAGAATTGAATGTGTCTTGCTTGTGTTCCACAAAGAAATGATTGAGGTGTGAAATTCACTCTGACTGTGCCATTACTCATGTCTCATGCAGATCCTCTCACAAGCCAACCAAAGCCAGTCCCAGCAACACGCTCCTCCGTCTTCAGCCTCCTCCACCTCCTCACAGATCCCACCACCTCCCTCTCTGCCTCCACCTCCTGGTCTGAGCCCAGCCCAGTTCATCCTGCACAGCTCCCTTCCATTAGTTGGCTGCACCAAAACTCCACCATCTCACCTGCACTCCTCCATGGGTGGTGGTTGTGCACAGACACCACCCCCTATCATGCCCGTGGGCTTGTCGGGAATGACTGGGAGCTCTGGTGACACAGGATGGGACAATGAGAGCAAAGACCCTGACAAGGTACGGTTGAAGTTCATGATCAGTGTCATTTGTGTAGTAAATCCCACTATTGCAGTGTTGTTTCTGAAGGAGCCAGTATTGTTACCTACCTCAGCCAAGATCATTTCACTCTACAATATTAACTTGTTACTTGCCTGAATAATGTTAGCAAATGGACAGTATTTTGGAGTGAACTTAGAGCAGCACGGGGATAGAACCAGTTCTGTGGAATTGAGCATTATGCATACTTTATGGAAGTGCTGAGTTTGCATTATTTGAGGAATAGTTGAAATCAGGACTAAAGGGCTGTCTATAAGCCTGTTTTAAAATAAAAGCACAGAGGACCTCTGTGCCTCTATATATTTAATTTAGGGGCACAGATAAAATTTTAAGGGTCACACTTAAAAAAAATAAAAAATAACAATGCATCGCAGTAAATATTTAACATGAAACATAGTTTACATAATGCTGAGGGGCAAACTGACCCGCCTAGGAAATTACTAAAGAAATCTGAAACGTATCTTGTACTTGGGACATCACAAGTTGCACTGTGCTGCATGAATCTTTTTTTAAACAGCACAGAGGTTACTCACCTACCATCTTGGGCTTTTGTAAATAGTGTTAGAGTTTGATCATGTCTTATCCACTGTGAATCCACTATCAACATTTATTCATGGATTTAAAGTTAGTGAGTGATAACTGGCATTTTTACTTTAAACAGCAAGATGATGACCTGTTCAAAATGAAAAACTGCTGCCTGAATGCTGTGTTCATTGAGCTTTGCTAGTAAGGGTGACAGAACTATGGATGGATGTGTGTTTTATTAATAAATAATATGAGTATCATGCTTTTGACTTTGACTGACCTACCAAAACCTGTCTGGAAGTGCATCCTCACATACGGTTCTTTGCACACTTCACAAGAATCATGTAGTAAACAGGTAAAATTAACTGTGATGAGTTGTAGAAGAATACATGAAATAGAAACACCTGCACATGAATTGTATGAAGCTAATTTTGTTATGGTGCAGTTGTTGTTTACACCATTCAGTAACATACTTTGGTGGTTTATGTGTGCATTTTGTGAAGAAGCTGCTATTTGCTGCTGTTCAGTACTGACTAAGTAAGTAGTAATACTGCTGTTCATTTACTGTTCAGGTTGTGCTCTATTGTATTTTTATATTCAATTCTGACTGCTTTTACAGCTGTAGATTAACCTGGACAATACAGCAGTAAATACAACAGTGAGACTTTCTTTTTCTTCATTCATTGGATCTTTCTGTAACAGCACTCTGTAGGTCTGACCAGAACTATGCACTAAAATATTGTCAGTTATACCGGTGCAGTTTTTAGCATTGTACACACTCATTTTCGTTCACATATGCAAGCAAAATGCTGTCGAGCCATGATGGTAGTTTTTAGTCTTTTTTTATCTTTTGTAGCACTTGAACTATTTAGCAAAGCTCTACACAGATTTAAAAAAAAATGTTGAATCATTAATGTCTTTTTTAAAATTTTATTCCAGTACCTGAAGAAGCTGCACACTCAGGAGCGGGCAGTGGAGGAGGTGAAGCTCGCCATCAAACCTTACTATCAGCGCAAGGACATCAACAAGGATGAATACAAAGACATCCTAAGGAAAGCTGTGCATAAGGTCAGTCTCTGCACACATAACCAGTTCACAAGCACTGAGTTAAGCCGGTCTCCTTGCATCCCCTTATTTTTAAATGGTAAAAAAAGAGTAAAACAAAGCATTTTTTCTCATGAACATATTAAATGATTTTTAACATACAAACAGTTCTAAAAACATTTTCTCTTTGTCATTATGGGTTATCAAAAATGGCAATTTTATCAATTTCAAATGAAATCTACACACAGTGTGTATATTTCAAGTGTGACATAGTGCGATCTTATGTCACAGAAATATGTCACACTTCAAGTGTGTAGATTTTCACTTTTTGCACACTTTGTGCAAAGAGTGAAGTGGTACTTTCTCACTTTCTGAAAACATAAAGTGTATAAATTGGGACTTTTTTTGTACTGTGTCCCATTGCACTACTAGCACAGTATCTATTCCTGGAATGAAACCACAGGAACAAAATGTTAACTCATGTCATTGAGTTGATATGGGCTATATAATCACACTGTGTCATTGTCTCAGATCTGCCACAGCCGCACTGGAGAAATCAACCCAGTCAAAGTCAGCAACCTCGTAAAGTTGTATGTCCAACGCTACAAATACTTCCGGAAACATGGACGCAAAATGGATGAGGAAGAGAGGGATGACAGGGAGTCAGGAGCGCTGCATTCCTCTGCCTGATCCCTCCCCCCAGCTACCTTCTGCCCATGATCTGGGCCACCCACTGATTTTTTTTAATGCTTTCAAAGCCCACCTTGTCTATGCTTTTATGTGTTGTTATAGTTGTCTCTCATCTTAACCCTGTTGATCTCACTGTAAATATGTCTCACTCAGAAAATGTATAATGTATACAATTTTGAGGAAATTGATGGCATCATGCACACCCATGTGATCTAACACATCCAGTACACTGACCCTGCAATAAATACCGCTTTTATGAAGCTTATACTTTGACTTTTTCCATTAGAAGCATCACATTCGTGGTACTAATTGCAGGGCTGTTTTGTTATTTTTTTGTTTCCAGCAGCATTGGATCAGGTTTTAATGCTACTCTGTCTATCCTGCCCCCATTTATATCAAAGTCTGAGCTGAGAGGAGAAAACCTAGTTGCACACACAAATGTATATTGTACAATACTGAAGGACACTACATCACATTTCCCCTCTCTCTCTCTCTGTGTGTGTGTGTGTGTGTGTGTGTGTGTGTGTGTGCGTGCGCGCAGACAGTATGCTAGCTGGTTCTGTCAGTGAGTTGATGATGATTCAGAAACACTGGCACTTTTATTCTGCTGCCTGTATTTTGTGTGCATGTGTTACTGAAGTGGAGAAACTTGCTAAATTTCTTTATAGAATGACTTGACTTGACAAAATATAAATGTTTGAAAATCAGTATAGTAGTATTATTTATGTTGTCTGTTTTCTGTATTGATATTCACATCCTCCGCTACTTATGATTAAAACATTTATATTTGGTAAATGTCCAACACTGGCATAGAAAGTTTTGGCTTTTGTTGCTCATACTAAGCAGCATTAGCACAGTTATAGGTTAAAGAAGATTATCTGTAGTGATTCAAAAAGATCATCAAATGCTGGATTCACTTGGCTATTTTAATAGGTTTTATTGGACGCTAAACAAAGCTAATAAAATAATTTTGGCTTACATACTGAAGTGCTAAACTGAATCATTTAGAAATATGATGATGTACATTAGAAAGACTTGAGTATGAGAATGCCTCTACCTGGTACAAAGTAATTATGTTATAAAAGTAATGGCATAATGTAGTGAATGCCATTCTATCACTTTATATTCAGTGGGAACAAAACTATTTTATCTAGGCTTTTTGGAAAACCTTTTACAATGTTTTTACTTGAACTAACTGCACAGTAATGTCTACTTTAATGCAGCATTTCTGGTCAAAATTAGAAATTTAATTAAAACTGGGTGGCGTGGTGGTGCAGTATTAGCGCTGTCACCTTACAGCAAAAAGGTTTCGGGTTCGAGCCCTGGCTGACATGGTGCCCTTCAATGTGGAGTTTGCATGTTCTCCCTGTGCCTATGTGGGTTCTCTCCAGCTTCCTCCCACAGTCCAAAGACATGCAGCTTAGGTTGATTCGTGACTCTAAATTGTCTGTAGGAGTGAGTGTGTGTGTGGTTGTCTCTAAGTGTCAGCCCTGTGATAGACTGGCAACCTGTCCTGGGTGTACCCTGCTTCTCATCCAGTGCCAGCTGGGATTGGCTCCATGACCCTCATTAGGATAAGTGGTATAGATAGTGGATGAAAACTGGACTTTCATTACCATATATGAGACAAGTTAAAATAAATGTTCAGCCCATTCTATTGTAAGTTTTATAAATGACTGCATTTGCTTTGTGTGAAGTAAAGCCCCAAACTTTGAATCTTTTAGCAAAAATAGAAAGAAAGCTTAAAGCTTCAATATGCTTGCCCTGACCATCAAGTTGTGCTTAATATATCTGAAAGTATTAAACTAGTAATGGGAGAAGTATTGCTTTCGGAAGCTTTGATCCATCCATCCATCCATCCATTTTCTTCCGCTTATCCGGGACCGGGTCGCGGGGGCAGCAGTCTAAGCAAAGATGCCCAGACCTCTCTCTCTCCAGACACTTCCTCCAGCTCCTCCGGGGGAATGCCAAGGCGTTCCCAGGCCAGCCGAGAGACATAGTCCCTCCAGCGTGTCCTGGGTCTTC
>NW_018127972.1:1081808-1084714 GCF_001952655.1 Monopterus albus | reverse complement strand
TCTGCAAAAAGCAGAGACGAGATCCTGTGGTCCCCAAACCGGACTCCCTCCGGCCCCTGGCTGCGCCTAGAAATTCTGTCCATAAAAATAATGAACAGAACCGGTGACAAAGGGCAGCCCTGCCGGAGTCCAACACGCACTGGAAACAAGTCTGACTTACTGCCGGCGATGCGAACCAAGCTCCTGCTCCGATCGTACAGGGACCGGGTGGCCTTTAGCAAAGGGCCCCGGACCCCGTACTCCCGGAGCTTTGATCCAATTTGGAAAATGAGTACTTTTTGAAACACTTGATTCATCCCTAGCTGGCGACATCTGCTGGCCAAATGTGTACAATGGAAAGGCCTAGTACTGTGCATGAACAATTGGGAAGCTGCATATATGAGTAATTTTCACAATGTCATTGTGTGTAAATAAATTGTGTTACAATAATAATAGTGTTACAATAATAAAGAGTAGTCAGCAGCCAGATGTTACTAATCAAATGCAAAGGATTAATCAGTCATTAAGAAGTGTAACTGCCTATATAGAAGCAGAACCTTTGGCACTTTAGTGTTCTGGAGCACTGAGGTGTGTGTCTACAATATGCCAAGAAAAGAAAGGACATCAGCCATGACCTCAGAGCAGCAATTATCACTGCTCATCAGTCCAGGTAGGGTCATAAGGCCAAACAATCTGAGACTCATTGTTCTGCAGTGGAAAAGACTGTTTACAAATGGAAAAAATGTCTTAGAGGCAGCTGCCCATCTTCCTAAGAGGGCGTCCCAGCAAATTCACTTCAAGGTCAGATCGTTTAATGGTCAGAGACATGAAAAAAACCCGAGCTTCATCACGTGACTTCCTTGCCTCTGTAAGCACATTAAATGTTTATGTTCATGGGAGGACATTTAGAAAAAAGACTGAACTAGTATGGCTTTCACAAATCATCTAGGAAAGGTCCTTTCTCTCCTAGAAGAAAATACTGCAGCACTCAGGTTTGCAAAACTACATCTGAACATCAGTGAGCTCAGTATGAAGGGTCTTAGCAAGTATTGAACTGTACCTATACAGCGATGGTGGTATAGTGGTGAGCATAGCTGCCTTCCAAGCAGTTGACCCGGGTTCGATTCCCGGCCATCGCATATACTTTATTGTGTGAATTGGTGCTGCAGATGGCTTCCTCGGATATGTAACGGAAACCGATTCTTTTTCTGTGTAACAGAGTTAATCAGAACATCAATCTTTAAAGAGCTACTCTTAAAAAAAAAAACAGTAGTGTGTAGGTTAGTTACCCACCGGATTTAATACATACCCTGTGTATAGCACTGGATGCTCTGTGCCCACATCTCTCTTTGGTTTACGGCAGATTAAGTCCATTTACGGCATCCCGCCATTTTATTTCAGGAGAGCAGATGAAGCTATTTAGCTGTCTTCAGCCGCATGCTGTGGTTTTCTTGACTTGATCGGTTTTAGTGATTGTTTGTCCTGTTTTGCAACAGCAAGTTGGTCCAGGCGACCTGCATACACCATCCGTATTTTTTTTTATTAGTCCATGGTTTGACTTTTGTCAAATATCGGAGGAGAGAAGGTAAGAATCATAACTCGAACCTCCTTGTTAGCGTAGTTAGCTTGCTAGCTAATTGAAAGGGCTCGACTTTGTGTCGTATTAACGCTATGTTGGCGTTAGCCTGTTAAGAAATGATTGCTTAAGTGGATACGTCTGTTGCAAATATCTGTTTATGTGTAAGTGTTGACCTTACTTTTATAATAAGAATTGTATTGAACAAATGACAAAACGTGTACGAACTGGCCACATGCCAGTACGATAGGGAAGTGGTCAACTCTAGTCGTCTAGCGTTAGCACATTAAGCTAACATAAAACATTAGCTGTCTTTCGAGCTACCGGTGTTGGTCTGCCATCTCCATTTAGTATTTTGCGGTGTGACTGATATCAGTTATGGTGGTAACTATACGTGTTATTTATTGAGGTGAAAGATGACGCAGTTTCTGCCCCCGAACCTGCTGGCCCTCTTTGCACCGCGGGACCCGATACCGTTCCTGCCTCAGCTGGAGAAACTCCCCCATGAGAAACATCACAACCAGCCTTATAGCGGCATTGCACCATTTATCAGGCACTTCGAGGTGAATATTTAATCGCCTGCAATTTTTGTATGCTTGGAACCTAGCTCTGTTTTTTTCTCAATGTTATATTACATTGTGTTTATCTTCCTTTCGTCATCAGGATCCTAGAGATGCCCCTCCACCAACAAGGGCAGAGACCCGTGATGAGCGGCTAGAGAGAAAGGTAGGATAATGAAAAGCCTCCACAG
Organism: Monopterus albus; assembly: GCF_001952655.1. Classification (NCBI taxonomy): domain Eukaryota; kingdom Metazoa; phylum Chordata; class Actinopteri; order Synbranchiformes; family Synbranchidae; genus Monopterus; species Monopterus albus. The sequence goes on along the minus strand of NW_018127972.1, from coordinate 1,082,408 downwards.
GCTCTAAATGAAATTCAAAGCCTTTGACGATGCTGGTTTTGGCTTGGTATGCCACACAAGTGTGTGTAGGAGATGTCATTGACTAGGGGTGTAACAATCCATCAGTCTAGACTGATTTCATTGATCAAACAACCAGTGAGACATCCAGTGTCATTGTTGAGAAACGTTAACAATTAAATCCATGCATATTGCCTACAAATTGGACAAGTGTTGAGAATGTTGCAAGGCAGTGCAGCAACCTAGTACTCTGACTGGGAGTTCACACTAAAAATGAACTAAAGTAATAACTCTCCCACCAAAAGCAAGGGAAATGGAGAAATTCAAAGTGTATATATCAGTGACTATCCTCTTGATGGGGGTTACTTACCTCTGCAAAGTGAATCCACTGATAACTTTTCACATCAATTTAACCTTTTAACGTTATTAGAGAGAACATTCTGCTGTCTTAATAACTGACATGCACAGGGATTGCTGAAATTTTAGTTCCTATTGCCTCACATTATGTAGATGAAATGGACAAGTAGACATTATTTCATCCATACAGTTGGCATGAATGCTGTGGCTGTAGGAGGGGTTTTAAATCCTCTGCCCCAATTTTAT
>NW_018127972.1:1057045-1081772 GCF_001952655.1 Monopterus albus | reverse complement strand
CCTGTCTGAGTAGAATTGTCTCAGCAAGTTTAAATGGGCTCCACCAGAGTGTTTGGCAGTTAAACATTTTGTTTAATGAGAAAGATTTTGTGAAGGGGTCATACAGTAGTTGCAATGATCTTAAAAGGTGGCATTTCTCTCTCTGTATATTTAACCATGTTGCTGCGATCTTTATTTTAATTTGACATCATTCAGTAGAGACTGTTGAAAGGGATAGAGAAACACTACAAGTTAGAAAAAGTTGTGACGAGCTGAAATGACACTAATATTTACTACCTGCCAGCACCTGTGATGAAATATTTGGCAGAATGGGAAGCACGTATAAGCCCTCCCTGTGGAATTGTCAAGGATTAACTGTTACCCTCTCATCTTTTGCTTTTACAGAGGCGTGAGAAGATTGAGAGGAGGCAAGCAGTTATGGAGACAGAGCTCAAGCTCTGTAAGTTTTCAGTGGCATTAATTGTATTTCTTGTTTTTACTTTATCTGGTCTTTGTTTAAGCTAATCTTGCTATCCTATTTTCATTGTCAGGGGACCCCCATAATGACTCTAATGCACAAGGGGATGCCTTCAAGACTTTGTTTGTTGCACGAGTGGTATGTTAAGATCACATTTTTCTGTTCTTACACCAGGTTTGTGGATTTAGCAAATGTGATTACTTTGTGATAGATGTTTATCTAATGGTATTCTGTCTTTGTTATAGAACTATGATACTACGGAGTCCAAGCTTCGCCGTGAGTTTGAAGTCTATGGCCCTATCAAACGGGTATGTTTAGCTGCTGTTTATGTGTACAAAACTAAATTGCTCAAAACTTGTATCTGAAACCTGAGGGACACATAAGCAGTCAACAATATGAAACATTGTTTTTATTTATTTGATTAAGTTTTTATTTTTCCAGGGTATTCCCAGTGAGATTTACAGCCTCTTTTTCAAGAACCTGACAAGATAGTGACAAAGTTACAGACAAGAAATGCAAAGAAATATGTCAGTGCCATATTGTAACTAATGGAAGAAATGTGCATAGTCACTGAAAAACTGACTACTTGTAAAGTGTCCTGCAACATATGGCACATTTAGGAAGCTTGTATTTAATTTGACAGGATTTGATTTAACTCTCATTGTGTGAGGCATGACCCTGTGTTACAGGCACAGACATGTCGGTGATGTGGCATGTAAATTTGTTGGGTTGTTACAGGTCTGTTTCTGTAATAATGAACACCACAGCCAACTTGTGTCTCTATGCCTGTTTGTTCCAGATATACATAGTCTACAATAAGAGGACGGGGAAGCCTCGGGGCTATGCATTCATTGAGTATGAGCACGAACGAGACATGCACTGTGAGTACCAATGTAGAGCACTGAGCCCAAACCAGTTTATGTGATCACACGTTGAAGAATGGGTGGTTCTTCATTTGAACCCCATTTCTTTTCTTCTATATGAATGTTATTGTAATGATATGAGGTGGCAGCTTTCTCTAACACCATGAGAAGGTGACTACTGTCTAATGAGCAAATTAATGGCTATGGTATCAAAGGAATCAGTGCTTACAGACATGCTGTGCAGTTTGCATGTAGAAATCTACATCTGGTGGTTGTGTGATGTGTGTGTCTGTGTTTGATGCATATCATCAGTTGACTAATAGTTGGGTCGAGGAGGGAAATGCTTGATTCAGTGGGACATCATGGGAAATGTGGGTGGACCAAGAGAGAACTGTGTCTTTTCATGTGTGAACCTGAACATCTTTGCCTGTCAAAGGGCACATTGTCTTTTAACTGTTAGGCATTGTAGCTCTGTGGAAGAGCAGCTCTCCTGGTTGGACTGGAATGGTAAGCACAAGGTCAGACTGGTCACCAAGCACCGAATGGGGGTTTTTACCGGAAATGTATGAAGGACTATATGGAAGCCTGTCTTGTGTATGACTAGTTATTCAGCCTTTTGACAGAGTTTGTATTGGTGGTCTTCAACCCTGGTCATGGTGAAACTAGTTCATCTTCACCACAATAGTAAGATATTTGAAGCTGGTGGTGATTCCACAGTGAATACTGTCTCATTAGACAAGGGAATGGTGCCATCTAACACAGTGACACCATTCTGGGATATTAGTGCAGTCAGCCCTTCAAGACCAGAGTTGCTGAATCACAGTTATGTAGTCACAGCCGGGGGTGAACTGAGGGAGTGTGTGGGGCTAAACGGAATATTAACTGTGTGTTATTCTCATTGCCACTGCAGCCGCCAATCTGTGATGGCTATTGGCCAGAGCTGGCTGGCAGATGATGATGGTTATGATACATCTACACCCTACTACCACAGCTCAGTATATGGTTGGTATAATGGGTTTGTATGATGGGTAAGATTTCTTTCCACCCTCCATCTCCTACATAGGGAAGAGGAGCTACGTTCAATGTGTAAAGCCTCTTTTATTGCAGTCCCTAAAGGGCTTTCAATGCAGTTATTACTACTTCGGTCTTGGGCTTTGACCATTGAACGCACCCCTAACCACTAGTGTGTTAAATGTTACCCAGTGATTCTGCCCTTTTATGTTAAAGCCACCTCGAGTTACTGAGCCCTCAGTCATAGCAGTAGCAGTACTATAGCTGTATGGAGGGGGATGCAAGATCTGTGGAAGAGATCAAAATGCGTTATTGCACAGTTGTCAGTCCCACCAGTTAAGTAGATCAACTGCGGCAGCTTTCCAGAAAAACAGTGATAGCAATTATCAGTCTTGTTGTATAGCACTAAATTAGTGACCTGTAAATATAGGTCTGCAGGAAAGAGACTTGTCTATCGAATTTAAACGTAATTAAAGAGAAATTTTCAGTGCCAATAAAAATCATATTTGAGTTTTAGTGTAGTGTTTGATTCTGGGTACTTTAAGTACTCTGTAATTGCTTGTGTAGGCAGGTAACTTGCATTCCACTGTCAACTGGTAAAACTGGATAATTATTGTGCTATCTCTTCGGTTAGGTTCAAATGTTCAGTGCACTACAATATGGTAAATGGACTGTATTTATATAGCGCTAGGACAATATGTAAATAAGGTGATCTTCATTAGCTTAATATAGTTCACAGTCCCATCTGTTGTAGAGAGTCTATTCTGAGAGGTCAATTCACAATACTATCCAAATTGATAAGTCTGAGCTGGCTTTAATAAAAAAGGCTGATGAGGGGAATTTTTTTGATAATTCTGCTAAACGGGCTATTCATACATATTTATTTACTACATAACTAAAGTTAGATACTAGTTAATGTAGTCTTGCAGATTAATTCATAATCCTATCTAAGAAATAATTGCTACAGTTTGATCTTATGACGTCAGTAAATAAGTGTAAAGCCCGGACGTCCTAAATCACTGACATTTTAGGCCACATTAGGACATGTCAGCATTAGGAACATGACTTTACTGAGTTCTTAGTAAATAAAAAAAAAAAATCCTATTAGTTGGTTGGGGTTGTGATAAGGCAACTCCTGTAAGGAAGGTAGCTCTGTTTTTTGTTTGTTTGTTTTTTGTTTGTTTCAGTTGGTCAGTTTGGGTAGGACTGGTGGGGGTTTGGTAAGGCCCTATTATTGGATTGGATGTTGTCATCAACAGGAAGTGGAGGGGATCTGGTAAGGCCCCTGTTAGGTGGTGTGATGTGTATTCTGGTGCTGAGAGATTTTGGTAAAAGCCTTAAGACTGGGGCAGAGACTGTCATAATGCCCATGAGTGAGGGATTATGGTAAGAACATGAACTGTATAGTCTGAGTGAGGGAGATTGGTAAGGCCCTCAGAATGTAGGCTTTGGTAAGGTCCTCTTGGATGTTAAGGTTTTCCCTTCAGGTATCGCAACTTCATCAGACCAGTGTAGCAGCCAGGATGAGCCGCCTGGATCTCTTCAAGTCCTTCCAGTGGATTGACAGACTGTTGTGTGGTATAATTCGGATGAAGTGTGAAAATACACAAGGGTTGGAAATATGCCAAACACTGAAGCCTCCTTGTTGATAAAAACTTCATACTGTTGGCTTCCATCATGACTTCTGTCATGTTGCTCTCTCAGGAAGCTTGTCAATTGTTTCAGCAGATCAAAATCACAACAGACTGAACATTTTAACAGTAACAGTGCTAGATAAACTTAGTTTGCCTGACGGATGTCTTGCTGTTGTGTATGTACACGATCACTTTTTCATTCAGAAATTGGAAGATCAAAGGTCAAAATCTAGTGTTAGTACTTTGCACAAATTGTAGATTTCTGTACTTTGTGCTGTGCTGTCCTGATTTTCAGTGAAATATTTCACTTGTAAGAAATCAAATTTGTCACGGGTAGCAACAGATGACTGCAATGCCAACTGTCCTAGCATGGGGGTTTTCAACCAGTGGGTCACAGTCCCCGGTGGTCTGTGGAGGCATTGTAGTTGGTCCGTGACCATACGTTCAAAAACAGTTTCACTATGGGATTCGCAATTTTTTAATATACATTTTTATGTTTTAATTATTGTTTGTGAATAATGACATTTGTGCAACTATGTAAAAGTTAGAAAAGCCAAAGTGACTTTCAAGATTAAATTAGTGATCGTCCAGTCTACCATCACATAACAGTGGTCCTCAGGCTGTTTCGTAATAACAGTGGTGGTCCCTGGCTTACTGTCAGTTGAAAACCCTTGCCCTAGCAGGTTGGGTTAAATATAAATGTGAAAAACAAATGCAGAATAAAGAGCTGTTTGAAGACAGTGTTTCACAAACTTCAGTTTGACTGTCTTAATTTGACATAAACATGTGAGCGACTGAACATCTATTAAGATGAGGCATAAACTGTCACTCTGCTAGTTTAGTAGTAATAGAGAAATTTGAAGTCAAATCCACCCAGTTATCTTGAGGATGACCTGGACAGCGTAAAGCTACAAGACTTCTTGACACACTATTATTTGATGTATACGGTGGAAAAAAAACCCCTGAAAGCTGGGTATTTAAATGATGCAGTTAAAAGTGTAACGTATCAGTCACTCAACGGGTGGAAGGAAGTCTACTCCCATTATCCTTCGGCTTTTACCCAGAGAGCAGCCATCTCGGCCTCGTCTGCTCCTGGTCAGTATAATGATGCACTGTTTCCTTCCTTGGCCACATGGATGCGGTTGTATTCCTAGCTCACTTTTGTCTTCCCTCTCAACATTCCTCTTCTCCAGCCGCCTACAAGCATGCAGATGGGAAGAAGATTGATGGAAGAAGGGTGCTGGTGGATGTCGAACGAGGGCGTACTGTGAAAGGATGGCGTCCTCGCAGGCTAGGTCAGCTTATTCCTGCATTGTCTTATCTACTGATTTTTTTCCCCCCCCAGATTTAGATTCTGCCTGTGGTGGTAGTGCATACACTTTCACAAGTTATTTATTAAATACTATAATACTTTAATCACTTGGAAGAATAGAAACAAGGCCACTTTGCTTTTACATCTTTCTGTTTGCACTCCATCTGACCTCTCCTGCTGCTTCAGCAGCACTGGATGCAGTTTGGAATTATTTGAAACTAGTGTTGTCACGATACCAACATTTTGGTACCGGTACCGGTACCAAAATGTATTTCGATACTTTCGATACTTTCGATACTTTTGGATAGTTTTTCAGACAAAAAGAGAAGGCAAAAAATGTCATTACTGACTTTATTTTAATAGAAAATCTTAGAATAACATCAAAATAAAATTCAAAATACTAGGCTTTTCTTATTGCACTCAAAAAAAATTTTTTTTTAGAACAGTCAGTGTGAGTAAATAAAAAGTATGAAGTTAGAAGTTCTAACTTAGAAAAAAATATTTTCATTACATATAGCCTGTCTTAAGTAGGACCAGTGTTTTTAAATGGTATGTTACCAGTCTTTATAACATATTAAATGGCTAAATATGTATGTAAAACACTGAACGACTGTGCTGTAACCACATTTAACGTTTTGAAAAAACACATTTTTTTATTAAAATTTAGAAAAAAAAATTCTATGTTTGATAAGAACTCTTTATCATGTGTTGCACACTTAAAACTATTGAACTATTGCATTTGAAAAGGGCACATGTCATGAGTAAATTACCTGTCGTTCCCTGAACTCAGTGTGCAGGTCTGGGTGTTTCCGCCCTTAGCCATGCATGTTTTAAAACATCGTTTACACAATGGCGCATCAACGTTAAATGCCTCTCCTTGCTCATTTGTTTTTATGCCGAAGTACTGCCATATAGCACTTCGCGCCCCTCGTTTGTCCACAAGTTGCGGGGTGGTGACTGTTACAGCAGCCATTCTCCTCTCTCTCTCCCTCTCCCTCTCCAACGTCTCTGCTATCTCCAAGCTTTCCTCCTGCTCCGTTTGTTGCTCCAGTCCACGCTGCTCAGTGAGCAGAGGACGAGGAAGCTGTTTCCTGCTCTGTTTTCCTCTGTTGCGGGCGGGCGCTGCAAGTACCGGTACCGTCCAAATGCAGTATAGTACCATTTTAAATGCCTCAGTACCGCGGTACCATACTAGTACCGGTATATCGTGCAACACTATTTGAAACCAATTAATTGGATCGCTAATCATACTGGTTTGGCTGTTCAGCTTTCCCACTTTTGTTAAGTTTACAATTTTAACTCAGTTTTGCTACCTTTGGTCCAGACTGTCTGCACCTGCAGAAGACAAGTCCTATGAGTCTTGGAAAATATTTTTCATTATTCCTCTAAGTGGGCCACACATTCAGCATTAGAGCTTTAGTTAGCATTAACTTTAGCCACTTGCAGAGCAGTCAGTATTGGCTAGCAGCTATAGTCGGCATGCTAATCTTGGCAACCAGCAGAATTCTGATTTTAGCTTAGTTATTTATTTAAATCAGTGTATGGGAAACGCTGTATTTGGTGTATACACACAACTATTCTGGTATTGATATTTTTTTTTTCTCCCCAAGCACTTTTGGCATGTGTGCCTTCAAAGTAGCCACATTCCATAAAACTCCTGTATCGGCCTACGAGTCATGTTTTATTTGTAAGACATCTTAAGTGAAAATGTCAGATAGTCATGCAGCCAGAGCAATGATGCACGTTGTGGTCATAGTTGTAAAATCAAACTGCAACATGCAGCGTCTCTCCTCGAGGTCAGTGTAACTCTGGAATTCACAGTACTGACAGGCAGTGGGGATGTTGTCATTACTCTTTCTTAATCCACTCTGGGCTGCAGGTCAGGAAGAGGGGGGGGGATTTGCTGCCTTTGGCAACTAATGTTTTACTCTTCAATTCATGTCATCTTGTCGAAGGGTCTTCACTTAACATGTTAACTAATGTTTTGCTTGTTTGTAACTAGGTGGTGGATTGGGTGGCACTAGGAGAGGTGGTGCTGATGTCAACATTAAACATTCTGGTCGAGATGATGCTTCACGTTATGATGATCGCCCCATCGGGGGGTGAGTATTTTCCAGAAATATTCGTTGTTTGGTAAAATTCTTTACTGCTGTGTTTAACTGTCTTCAATTTGTCCTGACTGATCATAGTGATCGGGACCGTGGCGATCGGCGGGAGCGCAGCCGGGAGCGTGACCGGGACAAGGACAGAGAGCGCCGGAGGTCCCGATCCCGCGAGCGCCGTCGACATACCCGTTCACAGGAGCGGGAGAGGGAGAGACCGGTTGCAGCAGGAGAGGAAGGTGTTGGTAGTAGCCGGCGTCGGGAGCGAGAGAGGGAGCGTGGGGGGGCAGCCGGAGGAGACAGCAGGAGCAGGGAGAGGAGTCGAGACCGGAAAAGGAGGAGTAGGAGTCGGGATCGTAAGAGAGAGAAGGAAAGAGGCAAGGGGCTGGATGGGGAGGAGGTCAGTCAAGGAGACGGTGCCCCAGAGGGTGGGGAGCGGATGCCGGAAGAACACGAAGGAGAAGTGGGTGAGGGCATGGAGGAGCGTAGAGACAGGGACAGAGAAAGGGACAGAGACCGAAGGCGTAGTCACAGAGATAGAGACAGGCGCAGGGGAGACCGGGACAGAGACAGGGAGCACAAGAGGGAGCGTGGGGAGAGAGAAAGAGGGGAACGCAAAGAGGAGCGCCACGGCTCTTTACGAGACGACATGGGCCCCCAAGATGACATGGGCAATGAGGATGAGGGAGGAGCACCACAACATATGGAGGAGTACAGTCAGGATGGGATGATGATGGACCAGCAGTCAGTGCCAGCAGCTGACGGCTATGGCTCCGGTGAGAATGGCTACAAGATAGAGCCACCGGGAGACGAGTACTGAGATCATCCCTCTCCCAGCAGACTCCCACTCATAAATAAGTTGTTTCATACTGTACTTTTAACTTGGCCCTTAACTTTCTGCCAAGGTACCAAAAGCCTAAGTGATGTCAGGGTTTCCTGTGTCAGACGTCCTGCCTTCCTCTCTGTCAAAGCTCTGTAGAACTTATCCACTTGATTTTTGTTGCACGCAATGTTTAATGCATATGACTGATTAGATTAAATTAAAAATTGCAGCCTTTCCGCGTTGCCCAACTAATCAGATTACTTTAGTGTTTCAAGTTTGGTTTTTAGGCCTCCCATACTTGAATCAGTAAAACAGGAGCTGTCAAATAGGATATTTTCTTTCATTTCCAGATTCTTTAGATGGTATGCTCATTTGAACCCAGTTACTCATGTCTCATTGTATGTGAAACTGAAGGTAATGTAGTGTTGTGTGACAGTTACAGGCTTTTTTTTAAATTCAGGAATATTTTTGGTCAGCTCTTTTTGTTAGATTTGCGGGGTCATTTTAATAAAGATGAAACTTAAAGCCAGAGTTTCTTCACTGCATGTCCTATAATGTTTTTGTTTTTACCTTCAAGGTGATGGTTTCTGCCATCACCATACAGTATGACATATAGCAGTAGTGGTCGGGAGGTTAAACCGCAGTATGTCATTTTAAAAAGTCAGTAACGCAGTAGTTACACATGTAACAGGCTACAAACATAAAAAAGCGACTTGAGAGTAATGCAAATTATCTGCTTATTGTTGCATGACATGGTAAAAATGTACATTTAACAGGCATCTGCTTGCGGTCCGCACAGCAGGAGGACTTTAAACATACGTAAAAGATGCTGGAGCAGCCCGTCGAAGTCACGCACTGGCGCTGCTGCGTCAGGTTTTCCAGCCTAGACCTCAGTTTAGCATCTCGGCCCTCCTTCAGATGCTCACCTCATTCTGCCAGCCATGACATTGTAAAAGATGCACCACGCATAGCTGCGAACCTGCTCTTCTGTGTATATATACAGCATTAATTGGAGAGCATCCAGGACGCGGAGGAACTCAGAATGATGTCTTCTTACTACCACCCCACCAAGGAGGCAGACATGGCAGCCATGACGGAGCCGCTCTGCCTGGAAAGAGGTAATGAAGTAGCTGGGGATTCACCATCCTACCATCAGCCTACTGGCTGAAACAAACGGTCCTGTGTTAATTAAAGGTGGCACTGCTGCAGAGTTGGCTCGTCGTCGTGAAAATTAGCGGTGTTTTGTTCTAACTTGTCTGTATAATAAAGCAGCATTACTGCACGTCGCCGTCAGTGTGCGAGCGTTTCAAAGGGTTCCGGCCTTTGGTTTCTCTGTCGTAGTGAGCGGCATTAGTAGTCTGTTCAGACCGCGTCAGTTCATTGTTCGTGGGCAAACATGCTATTCTCCTGCTCTAGCTGTAGCCCATGTCAAATTACTGGGTAAAATATATGTGGTTTCAGTAGTAGACTTCTCAATAAACTGTTTCAAATTCGGCTCCGCGCGCGTCCTGCTGTTTTCATTCATCCGTTCATTGTCAGTAGGACACGGGTGGGGGGTATTTCATCAACACCTGTTTCATAAAAGTGGCTCAGCAGAGCCGAACTTACTGTGAAAAGCCTGTCTTGAATTATTAACTGGAACTGAATTAATGTTTGATAAAGCCAGATCAGAGCTGATGCAGTTTTCGTGTGCTGAAAATTGACAGCAGACAAAATGGGTAAGATGCAACATGGTGTTTAGTAATATTACGATGCTGAGTTGGATACAAGCCAAGTTATTTGTTTTATAGCAAGAAAATGGAATACTGAATGTTTTCTAGAAAATACTTTACTCCCAGTTTGGAGGATATGTTTTCATGTTTAAATTAGCAATACAAAATTTCCTATTAACGTTGACTTACCTAAAAAAAAGCTTGGTTTAATTAGTCATCTTTATTTATGAGACAGGCCTCTGATCACTTTAGCTCCACTTCAGCTTGCTGTCAAAATGACTAGACTTTGTGTTAAATTTAGTTATAAATGGAGCCGAGTTAAAGCCTTTCTTGCTGCATAATGTGAGTAAAATATTGAAATCTATAAAAAAAATTAATACTTTCTGACCAAGTAAAATTATGCAATTAGTTTTGTATTAATTTGTACTCTTTGTACCATTCTTTTAATCTTATTTTGATTTAAAATAGTTTAATTTTATGAGGACTTATGATGTAAATGCTTGAATTTATTCTCTTATTGGTAGGTTACTGTGTGTGTCAGTGATGCATTTAAATTTCCTCACGTTTTACCAAATTCACTGCTGTAAATGGAGGCACACATGGTTTTATTGCAGCACAGGGGCCTATTCCTATCAAATCTTTTTAAGTGTCATTACAGTAATGAATTGTTGCATCTAATAAAAGTCCAATCCTTCAAATAAATTATCACAGCAAAAATTTAATGTATAGATTACATATGCTACACACAGCACTACACTGAAATAAGATTTAATATAAGTATTTTAAATCAATATGTGGCAGTCAATGTTGATACTCTGGTCAAAGTACTGGGAACACTGGAATGGCACCTCTGCACATAGATCTCTGTTTCTGGAACAGAAAACCTTGACTTTTCCTCAACTGAGGGTGAACAAACTTATTAACCCACTTTCTACAGTACCGCCATGGATGCATTCATTTACTGCACACACCAACAGTTGGCTGCACAGGTCACAGCACAGCGGCGTTCACAAATGCTAACTGCAGACCTCCCTCTGCAGTGCTCTGATGATTTGTGCTGCCTTGTTGAAAATGCTACCACAGTGTAAATCAACGGCAGTCTATCAGTTCCCATAATCCACATGTGCAGAACTACTAAGTAGCACGAATCAATAGGTAGCATAAATTGTCAGAACAACACACATGTGCATGGAGCCTTATCTGTAAGAAGAAATTTAACAAATGCAAAGTGCGTTAACAAATTCTCTGTCAGTGGTTCATTTTTATACTGATTTAAACACATCTGTTGGTTGGTGTTTGTTTGAAATAGGTTTTGTTTTGAGGATCATTGTTTTTTTGTGTATTTGTTGCAAGAATTTAGTTTGCTCTTGTTCATAAAATCAAAGTGCCAGCAAAGTGACTGCTTAGGAAACTTTTGCTGGTGCATAGATTTTTTTTACTACATCACTGTGAGTATTTCCGATGGTGTGTGACTGCTTAGAAAACAGACCTGAAATACTCACAGTGAAGTAGTAAATCTAGATCTTTACATAGGGCCTCACTCTGAGCTAGGATTAGGTAGGGGCCACCTTAAAGCCATTTACATTGCAGTGGTTATTGTCCTTTAGTGGTTGTTTGTTTTTGCATTCTGTTATATTACTTTCAAGGATTCACTCAACATGGTTATCATAATTGCCACACAGTGGCCTAAGGCCTGTGGCCGCTTCCTGGGGATCTTGGGTGTTCAGGGCTAAGTGGCTGCTTTGCCCTTTTGCTAATTCAGCCTTGTGGGTTTTTTGTTTCTGTTAGATGTGTGCAGGGTGATCGAGCTGTTGGACCGGCTCCAGCGGAGCGGTGAGCTGCCTCCTCCCAAACTGCAGGCCCTGCAGAGAGTCCTGCAGAGCAAATTCTGTGCTGCCATCAGAGAGGTATGGAGGTGCAGCAGAGTGTTAGTGGATGTCTGGGGACACAAATACTGGGGGAGCTCATTCAAGCCTGTTTCCACATCCTGAGGTTATACACAGGGTGTCTGTCACCTTGTTCACTCCCACACACAACACTCAGCTTCTGCCCTTGGTGCATTCGCATGTACAAACTAACTGGAGAATTTTATTTGGCTCAAGAATGTAAGTACAAACTTAGCCCTTTGTGTATCTTTTGACTGATCTGGTGGCTATCATCAGCAAATGGAGTTTGCTGGGTTTTCATCACATGATGTGTGTGTGGAACCTCAATCATGTAATGACAGGTGGCTATATACTGAGAGAGGTGGTCTCTGATGTCACAAGGGGATGTCCTCCTTTAATCCTGGTGGATATCTGACCTGTTTCAGCAAATAGTGTGATAGGGTTTTGGTCTGATGTTCACTGATGCTGTCTGTTTTTGGTATTCATTTGTTCATATCCAACTTTCAACAGTGCCTTAAATAATGAAGTCAGGACTGTTAGGGTCTGAGCTGGCAGGCATGAGAAGTGACTGGCCGAGCTGGACCCATAAAAGAGGTTGACTAAACAGAAGTTAAAGCAGGCTGTACACTGCCAACAGCCAGAAATTTCCTTTCCATCTTCTATATTTATGGATAGGCCAGTGGAATGAAGATACTTCAAAAGTGCTTTCACCAGTGGTGGAAGAAGTACTCAGATTAATTACGTAAATAAAAGTAACAATGGGTAAAAGTGCCACAAGTAAAAAATCTTGCATTTAAGTGACAAAAGTAAAAGTACTCATGCTAAATGGCACAGTTTATAATAATGGACATCATATTATTCAGTTATAATTATGGATGTGTTATTATGTATGCCCCATTTAATGTTGTGGATGGGAAGGTGGAGCTAATATTAACTACCTTTTATGGTTATAATGTGAATTATTGTTGGGTAGCTTGTGACTTTTACACCAAGGCTCAATACATTTTTAATATTATACTGTGTTTTATTTTATTGACCTCTTTCTGAAAAGTAACTAGTAACTAAAAGTTCCCAAATAAATGTAATGAATATAAAGTACAATATTTTTGTCTGAAATGTAGAAGTATGAAATAGCAGAAAATGGAAATACTCAAGTAAAATACAGATACCTCAAAACTATACTTAAGTACAGTATGTGAGGAAATGTACTTAGTTACTTTCCACCTCTGGCCTTTACAATATGATTAGAGATGGGCACATGGTACTTAAGCTCCAAATCTTGTTTCATTCCTGTGAAGTCACAAGTTCAACACATGACAGACGATGTATCAAAAAGACAAAACTTTAACAATTAATGGCAACAAAGTATCAAAATATATTAATATTCTTAAGAAACAAAATCTCTAAACTAAACATCTCAGTCCTGCAGTAACTGTACCAAATCATAAACAAATGATTAGATTAGATTCAACTTTATTGTCATTACCCATGTACAAGTACAAGGCAATGAAATGCAGTTTAGCATCTAACCAGAAGTGTAATAACAGCAGTGCAGAGTGCACAGTATCTACAGTATGAACAGTCAGAACTAATTTACCGATAGATATGTACAACTGATATTTATAGTAAGATATATAGGGTAATGTATGATGTCCAACAGACTATGGATTCAAATTACAGTAATGGACAGGTACATTAAGCTTATGGAACACTAGTGCAATGGGATGAAACAGTGCAGAATAAGAAGATAAGTTACATGAGTGAACAGTTCAATGGATGTAAATAGTGTAAAGATAAAGATAAATGTGGAGTATCTGGATATGAACAGTGTGCAAATGAATACAGAGCAGTATCCTGTGAGTAGAGAATGTGCAAATTAACAGATCACTTCAGTGATACAGGTAACAGAAGTGTATTGCGTTAGTCCCGAGAGGAGAGGTGAGAAGGGGGGAGCTGTGTGAAGAGGTACAGAGGAAGGCAGTGGGGGGTCGACAGGGGACAGAGTTCAGTAAGGAGACAGCTGTGGGGAAGAAGCAGTTCCTGAGTCTATTGTTTTTGGTCCAGAGGCTCCTGAAGCACCTCCCAGAGGGTAGGAGGTCAAACAGTTTGATAGCAGGGTGAGAGGAGTCCTTAAGAATTCTGTGATCACATCGGAGACAGCGTTTCCTGTGGACACCCTCAGTAGCTGGAAGTGGAGTCCCTGTGATGCGTTGGGCAGTTTTCACCAGCCATTGCAGCGCCTTGCGGTCATAGACAGAGCAGTTCCCGTGCCAGACTGTGATACAGCTGGTCAGGATGCTCTCGATGGCACAGCAGTAGAAGTTCACCAGGATGGCTGAAGACAGGTGGTTCTTCTTCAGAGTCCTCAGGAAGAAGAGGCGCTGGTGAGCCTTCTTGACCAGGCTGCGGGTGTTGGTGGTCCAGGACAGATCCTCTGAGATGTGGGTCAATGAGAATCGACATACTTATTAGGAAGCCTTAGATATGTTGGTAGGCAGACTTTTTCAGGGTTTCCCCTCTTTCCAGTCTTTATGCTAAGCATAAAGCATATGTCCTGAATCTAGCTCTGCACTTAAAACAGACATGTTTCTCAAAATGTTGAACTATTCCTTTAAGTGTTAATCTCCTGTTTGCTTGGAGGTACTGAACCTATCTTTGGAATCATGATTTATTTAATGGTTCAGGTTTTTTTGTTTGTTTGTTTTTTTTGTCTTGGATGTTGGCAGTGTTGTCCATCACCTGTGTGTCTCATGTATCTACACACTTACTACACCCACATGCTGATCTGACTCTGACTATGCTTTGCATTGTTCTCCTTCAGGTATATGAGCAGCTTTATGACACTCTGGACATTGTTGGAGGACCAGAGGTACGAGCACAAGCAACAGCCAAGGTATTACATGCAAGCCAATAACTAAAGAATACTTCATTACTGCACAAGAAGATTTTTTTTAGAAACACTGGGCCCTGTTTGGGAGGGGATCATATCATGCCAGCTCTGTTCTGTCAGGTCAGGGAGTGACTCCAGGCTGCATAGCTACTTTCAACAGTCAAATTAAATCACGATAAACAATAAAATGGAGAAAAGGCCCGACTTTATAATCATAAAACAACAATATTGCTGCCCTGCTGGGCCACCCTGGATCCCCCTAGTGGTGGCTTTTTCTCATTTTGCTCTGGTGCTGGAGGCTCTGGAGCCCCCTCCCTGTTCCTAATATTCATTTGCTGGTTTAAACCACCTTATTTTTTTCTTTATCTATTCATTTATTTATTCTTTCTTTCTTCTTATTCTTTTTCCCTTCTCCTCTCTCTTTCTCTACTCCCCCTCCCTTTTTATTACCAGAGTATGGACATATCCACACCACACACCTTCACACACAAACCACATGTAAAACTTCCCAACATTCTTCTGTAAATATGTCTTGTATCCATGTCTTGTCTTGTTACTGTGCTGTTTTGTTGCAATAAAAAAAAAACAAAAGAAAAGAAACACTGGGCCCTTTATTGTGGTAGCTGCACAAGCACAGCAACCAAGTGCAAAGTGGCAACTCCTGGACACACTGATTGCGTGGCTGGTCTCATGCTCTCATGCTGTTTTGGTT
Source organism: Monopterus albus (assembly GCF_001952655.1). Taxonomy (NCBI): domain Eukaryota; kingdom Metazoa; phylum Chordata; class Actinopteri; order Synbranchiformes; family Synbranchidae; genus Monopterus; species Monopterus albus. The sequence continues at coordinate 1,066,370 of NW_018127972.1, read as the reverse complement.
CCGCAGCACAAAGCGTAAAAGGCTGAGTGCAGTGAAATATACTGAGATACTCTCTCAGCCAGTCACATCTGAGCCAGTCACAGTGATGCACTATCTGAATGGTGCAGAGCGGCACAACATGAACACACAGCACCGCAAATCTGTAGCCAAATATTATTTTGTGTGCCAATTTAAAACCATCACCGGACTGAGGAGTGATTAAATAAAATAGTTTATTTGCATTTTAAAGGACAGGTTCATATTTTTCAGTCGGTCTTTAAAAAAAACCCTCACATTTCCATGAGAACACTGAAACAGGTTTTGCTTGCTGTAATCACACAATAACTGCTGTAGTGCCACATTAACCTTAGATAAACTTGGAAATATATATTTGCACAAAACACGGACTAAAGATTTTGTCGCTTATTGCTTATGAAACTTCCATTGGAAGCATACAGTCTTAGGAAGAGGGCTTTTAGTGGCCAAAAATAATTACAGTAAGCAAAACCTGTTTCAAAATACAAACAAAACCCTTTGTTCTGCTTCATTCAAGTGAAGCTCCCACCTGTTTGTTCCTCTTCTCCACCTGTGCACTATGTGCTCTGTGCTTGGCATCAAAATATCACACAGACAAGAAAAATGAACTTTAAGGTCTGGAAAATACCAAGCTGCTGATCGTGGTGGTTGTTGTGTAGAAAATAGGCTCCATTATGTTCTAACTATTTATAGACCACATTAATCTGACACAGGTTTGTGGGAACAGTTCAAGGATTTAACTGGAGATTAAAAGCATATGAATTTCTCTCATAACAATTTTTAAGCAGAATAGATGTTTGTTGATAATCTTACGGTTTCTTAATCCAGGCCACAGTGGCAGCCTTTGCTGCCAGTGAAGGCCACGCACACCCGAGGGTGGTGGAGCTTCCCAAAACAGAAGAGGGTCTGGGCTTTAACATCATGGGGGGCAAAGAACAGAACTCCCCTATCTACATCTCCCGAGTGATCCCTGGGGGGGTGGCTGACCGCCAAGGAGGGCTGAAGAGAGGAGACCAGCTGCTGTCTGTCAACGGAGTGGTGAAAAACTAACGCATTTTTATATAGAAGAATATCTATGCTGATAAATACAGTTATAAATGACTAATTCTATTAAATATGGAAAAAATACTCAGTCCTGCAATAAAGCAAACATCAGTTCTTCTGCTGCCCTTCTCAAGGCCATTTCAGTGTTTACAGAGTAATTGAACACCACACTTGTTTGCTGTAATATGTTCCACCATCCTCTTCTGGTTAAAAGTGTGTTGGAGCTGGAACGCAGAGTCTGTTATTTATTTATTTATTTTTTATCAGTTACCAAACTGCTTTATATGCATTACCATCACCCTGGGGTGAAGTAGGGCTGACCTTGATTTGGACGTATCCTAAGAAAAACAGTGGGTGTATCTGGGTATCTGGCCAGAAAAGACTAAATTCACCTAGGTCTATTTTTCTGGTAGCATCCTTTCAGAACTGTCCAGAACAACTGACCCAGACTTTAAGACACATCTGCTTAAGCTGAGTTCAGTCGTTTATATGAAATGAGCCATTTAGTGACGGGCCCTTTGTAGCATGTGGTCTGAGACTTGTGGTGTACTGTATCCATGCAGAGTGTTGAAGGGGAGCACCATGAGAAGGCTGTAGAGCTGCTGAAGGCTGCCCAGGGTTCTGTCAAGCTGGTAGTTCGCTACACTCCAAAGGTCCTGGAGGAAATGGAGGCTCGCTTTGAGAAGATGAGGAGCGCCCGGAGACGACAGCAGAACACGAGCTACTCGTGAGACTGCTCGTTAGTCCGCACCCAGTCACCACAGTTAATATATGAATGCGTACACAGCATTAGGAGGTTCCAAACCATATTGCACACCCATGCTGTACAGTATGTTCTACATACTAATTGTCAGAGTATTCTGTTTTGCAAAGAGTCAACATACATTTCCCTTCTATACCAGTAGGTATAGAAGACATAGGAGGTAGATGTAGGAGACATATCTCTTTGACAAACAGCTTGAGATAGCAGGAAGATGCAGAGTGAGGTGATCTGTTGTGAAGAATGTGGCCAAACTGTGTAGGTGTTTACACCTTTCTGAGATCTAATCACAATCTGGTCACGTTCTAGTTGCAGAGTGTGTGCTACATACATTTACATCTGCATTATTGCATGACTTTTTCCTGATCTAAATATGATATTCAGATACAGATTACATGTTAATGAGTTGTGGAAATGGGGCCTAAATTACCAGTAGCTGGGACTATGGGTAACTCATGTAAGTGCCCTCTTGTGCTGGATTTATGTCCTTCTCGTGGCATCTGTGGTTAAGTTCTCCCCAGGACACATGAAGCATTTAGCTTAAATGTATTTGCCACCAGCTAACACAAACATAACTACTGAAACATAGGCTCAGTGTGATGAAAAGTGTACATTGCTGTGGCCATGTCTTAGCCGTTTTTGTAATGTTGTTTTACAGCATACAGCAATTCTGTCTCTCTTGCTGCAGATCTCTGGAGTCCAGGAGCTAACTAATCTGATCACCTCATTGTCCAGTCCTCCTGACTCTTCTGTTCTAGTGGGAGAGAAGACCATAGACAAGAAGCAAAAAACCAAAGTAGCCTACCAACACCTGTTATCTGAACTTCTCCATGAAGCCAACGCTGCAGTTTAGGATTTTCTCCTCTCCTTCTTTCCTTGTTTCTTATTAGAGAAATGCTGTGTGAGCTTGTTGTCAGACCATGCCTGTAATATCACCTTCCCAGTGTGATATCATTTTCAGCATCTTACTGCATAAGGGCAACACATTTGGGGCTTAAGTTGAACCAAGCGTTTAAATTCTCAGTTTTACTTTTGCATCCTAATTTAGAGAGACTCACTATGTGCAGCTAGACCTCAGTACCAGAAGGGAACATGTAAGCTGACACCTACATGATACCTACAGCCTTCAATGCCATTCCTCCATCAGATGTACCAGCTAGAGGGCTAACCATTAGCAGGAAGAACTACACTGAAATCAGTGGCTTGCAAGTAACATCTTAAAGTTTGAGAATTGTTTTGCATTCATTTATTTGTGTATTGTATTAAGTTAGTTGCATAATTATTCATGAAATAAAGCCTAACTGTAAACATTATGTGCTTTCTTCTTTCCTGCATGATATGGGGCTTATTCTAAAATCCCCTTCCAGTACACACAGTTTAGGTTTGCTGTCTCAGAAATAGGATATTTAGGAAAATATTTTTTGATGGACATCCATTTTCAATCCCCTTATGTAGACATAACATTGAGTCCAAAGAGTTTTTGAAAGGTCATGACACAGTGAGTTTAAAAACCAGAGCTCTAGCAGTTTAAGTGTTCATGTTCTACACAAAAACAACCATACCTATTTGTTTCCACAAAACCCACAACTTGGGATCCAAGTAGGCAGCTCCTACTGAGCAACAGGTAGGGGGCATAACCTTGTGGTTATCTTATGTGTGACATGGAGGGTCAGGCGACACAGACACAGGGGACACTCACCAGCACTCAGTGTAGCATGGACAGAGTCAGAGCTGTATGAGACACTGTCCAGCATGGGTGTCTTTCATGTGGGGGAGTGTAAATAATGTAACACCGCTGTTTATGTTCAAAGTTAACGAGTGTCAGCCCCAAATGCATGGTTAAGCTGTGCTGTGTTCAGTGTTGTGCATAAACATGCTAAAAGTGCCACTCATTGAACACACTCATTATTCACTGAATGGTGAACTGAATAGATCAGTTTGCGACTAAAGAGTGCATGGGCGTCCTTAACATGTGGCGAACATGACTGGCAAAGACTTCATTCCCTTGATTTCTAAGATTGCTAGAAATCTGTGAGCTGAATAAAGAAGTTACCAATCTCTTGAGTTCCCCAAACAATAGCTGTGATAATGTCAGTGACAAAGAGATTACATTTCCTATGACCACTGTACAATGGGGTTTTAAAATTGGGGGGATCGTATAAATGTAAAAAAGCCACAACAAGACGAGTTTTGGTAGCATTAGCAGTAAACGAGAAGCTGCTCTGGTGCACATGGTGGCCCAGCACCTTCCTGAGACACTTTATGTTGGATTTCCTTTAGTCTGTCCCCTGTCTGTACATACATTTCTCACTGATGGAGTGTAACTGGTAGATAATGAGAAAAAGCTAACTGGAGAGACACACCACATTGTCTGGATAATTTCCAAAACCATATTATACCCACAAGTCAAATCTTTCAGCCTAGCATTAGGAGGTTCCAAACCATATTGCACACCCATGCTGTACAGTATGTTCTACATACTAATTGTCAGAGTATTCTGTTTTGCAAAGAGTCAACATACATTTCCCTTCTATACCAGTAGGTATAGAAGACATAGGAGGTAGATGTAGGAGACATATCTCTTTGACAAACAGCTTGAGATAGCAGGAAGATGCAGAGTGAGGTGATCTGTTGTGAAGAATGTGGCCAAACTGTGTAGGTGTTTACACCTTTCTGAGATCTAATCACAATCTGGTCACGTTCTAGTTGCAGAGTGTGTGCTACATACATTTACATCTGCATTATTGCATGACTTTTTCCTGATCTAAATATGATATTCAGATACAGATTACATGTTAATGAGTTGTGGAAATGGGGCCTAAATTACCAGTAGCTGGGACTATGGGTAACTCATGTAAGTGCCCTCTTGTGCTGGATTTATGTCCTTCTCGTGGCATCTGTGGTTAAGTTCTCCCCAGGACACATGAAGCATTTAGCTTAAATGTATTTGCCACCAGCTAACACAAACATAACTACTGAAACATAGGCTCAGTGTGATGAAAAGTGTACATTGCTGTGGCCATGTCTTAGCCGTTTTTGTAATGTTGTTTTACAGCATACAGCAATTCTGTCTCTCTTGCTGCAGATCTCTGGAGTCCAGGAGCTAACTAATCTGATCACCTCATTGTCCAGTCCTCCTGACTCTTCTGTTCTAGTGGGAGAGAAGACCATAGACAAGAAGCAAAAAACCAAAGTAGCCTACCAACACCTGTTATCTGAACTTCTCCATGAAGCCAACGCTGCAGTTTAGGATTTTCTCCTCTCCTTCTTTCCTTGTTTCTTATTAGAGAAATGCTGTGTGAGCTTGTTGTCAGACCATGCCTGTAATATCACCTTCCCAGTGTGATATCATTTTCAGCATCTTACTGCATAAGGGCAACACATTTGGGGCTTAAGTTGAACCAAGCGTTTAAATTCTCAGTTTTACTTTTGCATCCTAATTTAGAGAGACTCACTATGTGCAGCTAGACCTCAGTACCAGAAGGGAACATGTAAGCTGACACCTACATGATACCTACAGCCTTCAATGCCATTCCTCCATCAGATGTACCAGCTAGAGGGCTAACCATTAGCAGGAAGAACTACACTGAAATCAGTGGCTTGCAAGTAACATCTTAAAGTTTGAGAATTGTTTTGCATTCATTTATTTGTGTATTGTATTAAGTTAGTTGCATAATTATTCATGAAATAAAGCCTAACTGTAAACATTATGTGCTTTCTTCTTTCCTGCATGATATGGGGCTTATTCTAAAATCCCCTTCCAGTACACACAGTTTAGGTTTGCTGTCTCAGAAATAGGATATTTAGGAAAATATTTTTTGATGGACATCCATTTTCAATCCCCTTATGTAGACATAACATTGAGTCCAAAGAGTTTTTGAAAGGTCATGACACAGTGAGTTTAAAAACCAGAGCTCTAGCAGTTTAAGTGTTCATGTTCTACACAAAAACAACCATACCTATTTGTTTCCACAAAACCCACAACTTGGGATCCAAGTAGGCAGCTCCTACTGAGCAACAGGTAGGGGGCATAACCTTGTGGTTATCTTATGTGTGACATGGAGGGTCAGGCGACACAGACACAGGGGACACTCACCAGCACTCAGTGTAGCATGGACAGAGTCAGAGCTGTATGAGACACTGTCCAGCATGGGTGTCTTTCATGTGGGGGAGTGTAAATAATGTAACACCGCTGTTTATGTTCAAAGTTAACGAGTGTCAGCCCCAAATGCATGGTTAAGCTGTGCTGTGTTCAGTGTTGTGCATAAACATGCTAAAAGTGCCACTCATTGAACACACTCATTATTCACTGAATGGTGAACTGAATAGATCAGTTTGCGACTAAAGAGTGCATGGGCGTCCTTAACATGTGGCGAACATGACTGGCAAAGACTTCATTCCCTTGATTTCTAAGATTGCTAGAAATCTGTGAGCTGAATAAAGAAGTTACCAATCTCTTGAGTTCCCCAAACAATAGCTGTGATAATGTCAGTGACAAAGAGATTACATTTCCTATGACCACTGTACAATCATAGTAACTGGGTTTTGAAATTGTGTGATGCTATCAATGTGAAGAAGCCACAACAAGACGAGTTTTGGTAGCATTAGCAGTAAACGAGAAGCTGCTCTGGTGCACATGGTGGCCCAGCACCTTCCTGAGACACTTTATGTTGGATTTCCTTTAGTCTGTCCCCTGTCTGTACATACATTTCTCACTGATGGAGTGTAACTGGTAGATAATGAGAAAAAGCTAACTGGAGAGACACACCACATTGTCTGGATAATTTCCAAAACCATATTATACCCACAAGTCAAATCTTTCAGCCTTTCTACTTTCCACTGGTAGGGTTATTCTTTCTTTAATTCTCACACAGTCACATTTTTGGTCATTTTTTGACCACAGTAAAGCACCCAGCATCAGCTCACTACTACTACTGACATTTAATACCACTATAACTAACTACTAATTGAACTTCAAGACGTTAAACACATTTAAATTGCAGAGTTCAACTTCTCATGTCTGTGCAGATTCTCAGTCATCCAGGTCATAGTAAGCTGAAAAATTTAGAAAAAATCAACTGGACTAGGTTTCTAGGTCGGAAGTGTTCCACCTCTCATCCAAGAGGCTTCATCAGTGGTGGTGAAACACCACCGAGGGGGATAAATATAAATATCTCTGAGTCTACGACTCTCACCGATACTGGGCTATAAAGACTCAGTTGTTAGGGGACATTGTTGGCCTTCAAAGGACTGAAACACCACCGAGGGGCATAAATATCTCCTGCTCAACACCGGTCAGGCAGAACTGATGAAGCCTCTTGGATGAGAGGTGAAACATCTTCGACCTAGAAACCTAGTCCAGTTGATTTTTTCTAAGTTTTTCAGCTTCAACTTCTGATGTGTTCAACTTCACACACGAACTCAACAAATGAAAAATAACCAAACTCCTTCTGCCTGAGTTTAAAGAACAAAATAAAGGCACAACTTCCTTTCTAACAGCTGGTATTTTGGCCATTGCTGGCATAACATGAAACATAAGAAATAGAATTATCACAATATATCACCACAGTATCATAGTCTCACTTTGTGTAGTACAGTCTCATGCTGTACTTTATAGTATAGTATAGTATAGTATAGTATAGTATAGGTTCAACATGAAGTCTTACCACCATCTTTTTTCCTCTCCACTTGAACTCAAACATAAATGCAGCACATGATGGGTGGTAAAGTTTTCTTCTTCTCTGGGATTCTGCATCATTTATCATGTCTCCCCTGTATTCAACAACAAATTCTCCTTTGCAAATTGAACCATTTGCAAACACGTCCTGTAAAAGACAATAAAAACATTTTCAACAGGAAAAGTGATCCATTCTACCATTATTCTACCATTAGTCTATGGTAATATGTGATACAGAAAATACACATCTTGCAGGTAAAGAATGACAATTATAAAAAAAAACGTAACTCAGTGGATGGCAGCTGATTTGAGATAATTGGCAACAGTGTCTATTTAATGTATCTTGAAGTTCTGAATTAGATGCTCATCAGATAATAATTGTACATTTTTAAATGTTACATTCATCAGACATCACGTTACCTTTCACTGTGTTGATGTACTTCAACTCTAATTTGCATGCTTTGTCAGTCTTTGAAACAACATGGTGATGGCATCATCCTTAAGGGGGTTGATCCATGGTGGCATTTTAAACTGCAGCGAAATTATAAAAAAATGTTTGCATTGGTTTCAGTTACAGATTAAGGTTTTTAAAGTTATTAGCTATATAATATTTTGTGTAACAGTTATGCTCAGATAGTTAAACAGCAAGGGATTGTACACTTTTAGTGTTTCTCATCCCTCTCAGGCTACTGCTTCTTAAAGTCATTTTAATAACGGCTGAGACTCAAATGGAAAACAATCTGATATTGAGAGGTATAAAAAAAAAACTCTTGTTGTAGCCTAAAACCTCAAGGGGTTATTTATGTTGCAGGATGCAAATAGACACCCTGAGAAGCAGACACTTTGTGCAATATATAGTTGTGAAATAAACTATATTGTAATCTGTTTTGGGTTTTTTTTTGGACAATGTAGTGAAATAAATGACAATGTGAAACTGGGAGACATGCAGAATCAACCAGGTCTTTTCAGTAAACAGTGAGAAAACATAAATACCTGAAGTCAGAATTTGTGGTCAGTTAAATATCTGGCACAAATCTAGCCTTGAGGGTAGCAATTCACACATGCACTGTATTTAGTCTCAAATCTCTCACAAAATCATGTAGAATCTGGCCCTATTTTCCCTGGTAGCCACAGGCAGTTATTTAACTAATTTGTACCTTAACCTAACTTCCTCTATCAGACAACCTCACGTTACAGATCTGTTTATTTTAATTTGTCCAAATCATTCATCGTGACAGAAAACTTTAATCCCTGCTTTAGTTAATTAGGTAGCTAGTTAATGTACTTTCAGCCACAGTAATATGTTATTTGGCTAGTATTCAATAACAAATCCATGTGGTGTCATATAAACATTTTTTTGTAATACACAGAACACTGTTGGACTAACTAGCTATGCTGCCAACCAATGAAGCAATTTTTTTCCAATTTGAGGGTTGCACACTTATTACACTGATTTGTCATACAAATGTACTTACCTTGCATTTCACTTTTGCAAATTCTTAGCTATTTAGTTGGCATCTCCTGCTGATGATTCATTTGTTGTCTGCATTGTTTACTGTCTGTTTATACTGCTTTTTCTGCATTGTTTGCACTGTTTGTTGATGTTAATACTGCTATTTTGTTATATTACACAGCCTTATGCTGGTTTACTGCTTGCACATTGAGAGCCGATGTACCTGAGTCAAATTCCTCGTGTGCCTGTCACACCTGGCCAATAAAGCAGATTCTGATTCTGATCATCTTCTTCCTTGTCCAACATGTGGTTTGCCACCTTTTTTTTTTTTTTTTTGATTTTTTGATTTATTCTTTCCAGCTTGTAAAAACATTTG
>NW_018127972.1:1029511-1055341 GCF_001952655.1 Monopterus albus | reverse complement strand
ATACCATCACTATCACTGGATGATTTATTACCACATTTGTTCACTATCTCTATAATTTCCTTTTCAACAACTGGCTTCAGAAACATAGAACACATATTCCTTTCAATTGTATTGTTATTTATAATGACGTCTGTACAAATGCTTCTTGCTAAACCAGGACCCACATTCACAAAAAACCTATTAAACTTCTCAACTACATCCTCAAATCTGTTGACCGGAGTATCATTTAGCACAACAAAATCTCTTTGCTGCTGAAATACTTCCTAATGGGGACCAGGATGTGGGTGGTACCCCACCATAGTTGGAGTAAATGTGTGTGGAGCCTTGAGTGCACTACCAACCAAAAACTGTAAGGGGGAGCTACTGTGCACTCAACACACACATACACACTGAATGGGAAATGTGCGTCATGAGCCAATGCTAAAAATCACACAGCCACCTTCAGAACAGCTCCTGTATTGATTTAATAGGGTTTCCCTCATGGGAACCTGCTTTTTGGTCACCACCCCTGAATGTGTGCCCCAGCCTGACCACCCCATACAAAATGGTCTAGATCCTCCCCTGCCTCAGTGTCTGCCTTGATAGTGTTGAAACCTACAGTGCATCATCCCTCAGTGTTAATATATCATTTGTCACCTACAGTCTCAACCTTAGTTCGAATGACCAGTAACTTAACTGATTTTGAAAGGAGTAACCCAAGCCTAACACTAGAGGTCGCACAACATTCACTGGTGGGTGCTCCGTAGTCTGTATGTAGGTCAATGCCTTTGACACTGCAGTTGGTTGCTTTCAGACTATGTCAATGTCATTTTTTGGGAAAAATTATGAGTCAGTGTCTAGATGATAGATTTTATGTGTGAGGTTCAGACAGCTGATTCTGAGCTTTTCTCTCTTTTTAACTAATACGATAGGAATAAAAAAATGTAAATCTGACAGTTTGTTTGTAATATGTATAACCTTTCACTATAGTCTGTGTTTAAATTTTCTATATGGCCAAACCAGTTTTTTATCATATCCATGTCACACTTTGATTAAACGATTAATAAAGTTTATATTTTCCCTCGCCAACATTTTCTGAAGGACAAGAGCTCTTTTTGCCTTACAGAAAATATTTCTGTCACCATACAGTATCATGAATACGTTTATCTCCATCAGTCTGTGCGCTCTCTGTGCGCTTTGTGTCGTCAGTAAAGTTGCCCGATCCGCTGAAGACGAGCGGTGCGCCACAAACATCCACTCGATCCAGAGGAAAAACAGAAGAGAGAAATTCATAATAAACGCACATCTCAGATGAATTTTCTTACGTGTGGATAACTAGATGGATCGATGACAAACAACACTAAGAACGCCAGAATGTTGTCCGAGCACCAAACCGCAAAGCTGAGGAGGACGATACTGTGAGGGCGGATCTCCTCCGAGGTTTTAACCATCTCGGCGCTCAGTGAGGGAGAAACGGGTATAACGAGAACCAGAAGAGGGGAAAATGCTCCAAGTTTGGCCGTGTCTTTTACCCGTCCCACAACAGCTGCAGAAAATGAGCATGAATTGAACGAAGAATGCATGTCGTTTGGGATATATCTGTGATTCTGCAAACATTTATCATCTGCACGTCATCAGGTAAGGGGCCAAAACTAAACTGGTTCTTGAGACAGAACAACATAGAAATGTAAGGAAACGGTTGCAGTGATGTCATTAGTAAGTAACGATTGTGGCTATTTATTAAACAAGCCTGTAATCAGGTGAACCGCGCCTGTGGGTCATTTCACTTTTAAAATATATGTGTTTAGTCTGACAGTGTTCTTCTGTTAACAGGCTCTTTTGACAGACATACAGTGCCTCAGTCAGTGCACAGTGGTCACAGTCAGACCAATAAAAGATTGAAATTATAGCCTAAACTCATACATTACAACCCAGCACCTTGATCTGTAGCCTTTCATGCAAATGGCCAAATGGAGCCCCCCCTCCCCACTCACACACACACGGAGTGTAGTAGGAGTCTATATAATGCACAGGCTGACTAAAATATGAATTTGTGAATATAAATGAAAATCACAATATGTCTAAAGAGCTTGCAGTACGGCCATGTCAGTGAGGCAGCCGTGATAGCTACACATTCCCACAATGGGATGAGTCAAGACTTGCTCATCACTGCTGAAGCTGCCAGCATCGACTTAACAAAACATGAGGATTTGGACGGCTGATGGTGATAATGATATGCAGAGAGCAGTATCATCTGTTGATGACCCAGCAGTGGCCGATTTTTGGTTTGGCGTCCTATATTCTGGTGAAGCATAACTGGGTGAAGTTCGGCACGCAGCAGCCTGCGCAATGGCCACAAAACTTCCGTTTTTTTCTTGGAATAGGCGGATATTGTGCTTACTGACTAGAGTGAAAAAGTTTCATATCAAATTAAACAAGCTGTAATGGTCTTCTACTGCCTCTAAAATGTAATTAAACCAAGCAGGCGACCTCATAACATATTGTAGCGTGCTGGGGGAGCTTCATGTACTGTACACACACGCACACACACACACACACACACACACACAGACATAGCACAGATGGACAGTAATACGCCCAGAGGGCAGGGCTGCTGCTGTTGCCCACTGTAGCAGGTGTTCTGGGGGGAGGAATCTTTGGGTTGGTGGGTTATGCTTCAGGTTTCTCTGGGTCTTTTGGGGGAAATTACATGTATATAAGTTCATAATGTTCACTGCTCTGTCTGTTAAAGAAGCAGTGGCTATGTGGGGTTGTGCAGCATATGGGGCACAGTAGCTCCCCACAATATACTGCAAAGAGCACTGAGTAATATCACTAAATGCTACGTAACTGTAAATGTGGTCTATGTAACACAAGAGTATTTGTTTTTAGCCAAAACTCAAGAAGTGTCGCACAACAACACTTCTGAATGCTAGATCCAGAGGCAGAGAAGCATAAGCATGCAATTTATTGCCAACTATCATCAAAAATACAAGGAATTTGACTCCAGCCCAGTGGCCCCTGATGTGCACAACAGCAATAATAATAATAATAATAATCACCTTTATTTGGCCAAGTATGTTACACACAAGGAATTTGTTTCCAATACAGAACCGAGGCAGCCGTCTGCGGCGCCAACTCACACCGATGGCTCTAACTATCGGGGGCAACTTGGGGGTTCAGTGTCTTGCCCAAGGACACTTTGACATGTGGACTGCAGGCACCAAGATTCGAACCTCTGGTTGGGAGACAGCTGCTCTACCCACTGAACCACATTTGCCCCACAAAACAAAATAAATACAAAATATATACAGTATAAGTTAAAAAAGCAAAAGTTAAAAAAACAAATGTAGACTAGCTGTTCAGGTGACCTGTAGCGCCGTCCACAGGGGAGGAGTTCAAAGAGTTTGTATCCAGCATGTAAGTGGTCCGCAGAAATCCTCTCCACCCTCCTTTTGGCCTGTGAGATGTGCAGGTCCTCCCAGGAGGGCAGGCTGGCACTGATGATTTCCTCTGCAGTTCTGACTGTCTGCTGGAGTCTGTTCCTGTCCTGTTTGTTTGCCGAGCCAAGCCAGACAGAGATGGAAGTACAGAGAACAGACTCGATAGAAGAACTGAATCAGCAGCTCCTGAGGCAGGTTGAGGCAGAAGACACAAAGAGATGGCATGGGTAATTGGTAGTTGAACTTGTTTCTTTACCACTGCTAACTGGCGGAGGTAAGCATTAACTTCAGTAACATAACACTTCACAGAAGACAGGCAGAAGCTTCTGCTTGCAGAAGTCCTGCCAAAACGTGGAGGTAAACTGTGGTCCCCTGTCGGAGATGATGTTAACTGGGAACCCGTGGAGGCAGAACATGTTGTTTCATGATGGAGGCGGTCTCCTTAGCTGAGGGGAGTTTAGGGAGAGCGATCAAATGAGCCATCTTTGAAAAGCAGTTAATGACAGTAATAATGACTGTGTTGCCTACAGATGGTGGTAAGCTGTTAAAAAAGGCCATTGGAAGGGGATACCATGGTTGTCTTGGAACAGGTAGGGGATGCAGGAGACCAGTGGGCCAGGTCTTTGGTTCTCTAGGTGCAAGAATAGATGACATTGTCAGTTGCTGAACATTGTGACAACATTGCACCCACTCTAACGTTAGAAGCGTCCACCTCGACAATAAAGCTCCAGTTCGGATCAGGTAAGGTCAGGATGAGTGCTGAAGTGAACCTCTTCTGAGATGCTGAAAGACAGTCTGAGCAGAAGGAGACCTGTTAAATGGGCTCTTAACAGAGGTGAGTCTGTACAATGGGGCTGTGAGTGCACTGTAACCTTTTATGAAGCACCAGTTGAAGTTTGCAAATCCAAGGATTCATCTTAGCTGTCGATGACACTCAGGGACTGGACATTTGAGGACTGCCTTGACCTTCTCAGGATCCATGCGCACCACCCCTGTGGAGACTCTGAAACCAAGAAATGACACAGAGCATTTGTGAAACTCGCATTTTTCAGCTTTGACATACAGGTGGTTCTTCAGGTAGTCATTTCAGTATGTTGCAGACATGCTGGCTGTGCTCCTTCCAGGTGAAAAAAACAAGATGTTGTCCAGGTAGACAAAACGATCCAACATGTCCCTGAGGATGTCATTAACCAGTATTCTGGATTAAAAAGGATGCACACAACAGTAAATGTGAATGTTGTTTGAAACAAAACTCCCTCTGCAATGTAGGAAATATTTTATCCATCTTTTTTCATAGGTGAAAATGTAAATTCTTCCTATCAAAAAGTTTGTTGAATTAGAAGGTCATCATTGGTCCTTATTTGTATTTAAATAGTACTTGAAAGTGAACAGAAAAGCTCAGTAATTTCTTTAAAAATGATACTTCTGTTACATTTTAGTTCATAAAAATGTGACTGCGTCAAATAGGCAGATAACATCGCTTGATATCAATCACAAGCCCCTGAATCGAAATTGTATCATGGCATATTTTTAAGTATCTGCAAACATCGGATCCCTGGCAAAGGGAATCGATATAGGATCATATCGTGATGAGAGTGGTGGTTTACACTCCTGCTGGATGTTTTAGTTCCATGCAAGCTATCTGGTCAGCCAGGTGTTGCAGAGCCTTGTTACTGAGGTGGGATGTAAATATTAGCCAGAATAAACAAGGACAACTCCTTTGGTGAATTGAACAGTTTGCAGTTAATGAATGTAGTCTCTAAGTCCGTGTTGCAAGTTTTCCCTGTGACATCTTTACCTTTATTTATGTAGAAGCAGATTCCACCTCTTCTTGTTTTCCCAGATGACTTCATTTCAGGGTCCACTGTGTGGAGTTGGAAGCCTGGCAGCTGAACTACTGTATGCTGTCTGAGATTGACTCACTGAGCCATGTCTTGATGAAGCACAGAGCAACAAAATGTGAGAAGTCAGAGTTAGTCTGGTTAACGAGAAGCAGTAATTCATTTTCTTGGCTGGAGATCCGAGATTCGCTAGATGGATAGACAGGAGTGGCATCCAGGTTTCGCGCTGTTGTATCGCAACCATGCTTTCCCCACCTGCGCCTTCTGCAGGTCCCATTGATAGCTACTGCTAGCTACGAAATGTCCACACAGCCATTTTCAGTTTGTAAAAATGGGAGAACAAGTGTTTGGAGTGAGTTGTCAGATGTTCGAGAGCTCTTCTGTGCTAATGGTAATCTGAGATGGATTGCAGAAAACTGAGAAAAAAAATGGAAAAACAGCAAAAGCACAAGAGTGCATGCAACTGAGGCAGCCATCCACAGAACCATCTGGGATCATCTTGACATTTTGGCATTTTAGCAAAGCTTAATCTCTAATAGCAGTTTTGTGCTGTTTTATAAACAATGGCTTTATTCTGTTCATAAAAGATAACTTAAGGCAATGTCCTTCACACTGCTGATGAATCTCTGAAACATCACTTTCTACAGATAATGCCTGTGCCAAGTCAGAAGCACTTACCCATTTGTTTTTCAAAGTAATGGTGTGTAAATAGTATATTGGTGGCATTATGTCAGAATAAAAAATGAAAGTGCAGGATTTTTTTTTTACAGGGAGAACAGGAAAAAACATGATTTCATATAGATTTTTGGGGGGCATTTTCCTTTATTAGACAGTAACAATGTTGATACATAGATAGACATTATAGGGAGAAAAAAGGAGTACAACATGTACATGAACAGAGGATGCTGCAGTTATACCTTATGTCTATAAATCACTTTAGGACAAATAATCACTGGATGTCCAAACATTTAAAAAATTAAATATAAAAAATCAAGAATTTAAAACATTTTGCTGTCAGTTTTTTGGATGATATTTCAGTCCATTTAGAGTGGCACATCCATAAAGTTTAGGTAGATACTGTATGAGAGAGATTCCAAACAGAAATGAAATCATCTGAGGCTGAGACTTCCTGTCAGAATGGAGGAAACTCCAAAAACACTAAAGGTTAATCTGCATTGTTTTCCTTGCTTGCATCTTTTACTAGCATCTTAGTCTCATCCACGGAAGATGCAAGGAGAAACTGCAAGGAGAGAGGAACCAAGGAAACATGTTTTAACTGACATTAGATGTCCTCTCCTCTGATCCTTAATGTGAAGCATCCAATCACAAACTGATTTCCAATAAAGGGGCGACTCAATTCATAATAGACTTCTGTGAAGGATGCACTTGTGTATCCTTGGTAAAAGCTCCTCCAGGCAGCCTCCTTGCTCCTTGGTCCTTTCTCCTTAGAGAGAGCTCTGGGACATCCTTTATCACGGCAGACCAGAATTACTTCCTGGTCAAGCAAAGACTGAGGACCAAAAAATGGTAAAATAAGGGAAATAGGATTAACCTTAAGTCTAGTTCTCATAATGCAACTACATAGATTATTTCATTAGACCCTACCTACCTTGTACAATCTTTTAATCTCTAAATACTGTTACAACCTGCCTTTAAGAAAGGACCTTTAAATTAATACGCCAGCAAGCATTAAATACATACATAACTGTTTTGTTGACAAAGACATGCAAATGCTCTGTTCATATCTTGCTTTCAGTGTGAATTCCTGGACGGTTGGTTTGAAGTTTATTTAAGTCCAGATTTTCCTGCTATATGTGCAGGTTGCTGCTAAGTGGAGAAAGTCATCTCTCTGCCACAAGAACAGCCTGTTGGTAGTGATAATCACATGGTCACTGATTAGTTGGTATCATGTTTAAAATGTTAACTCTGTAGTTTACTAGTTAACTAATCTGTGCATCTGTGAATCTGTCCTCAGATTTACATCTAGCTCCTTGTGCACTTAGCACTGGGCCTGCTAGGCCATAGCTTGAATCCCAGTCAGCAAGTACTGGATGTGTTCATCTCCAGCCAGCTTCACCTTCAACAAGCCACTGGCTTATTCCTCAGTTGAGAATAGGGGTGTCCTAGTCACTGTCCTGGAGTCAACCAGGCTTCTGCCCATATTCCACCTAGTGTTTCACCAATTTGTTGCTCCCCAGCTTTTTCCAGAGCCACCTTCCCAGTCTTCCTCTCCTGCTACTAGCATTAGGCTCGCCTTATGAGTACTGGATGTGGTGGCCTGTAACTATCATCATCACCAGGAAGTCACAAGCCTGCTAGCTCCCTGTTCATTCCTGTCTCTGAGTCAGCCAACCTGTAATCTGTTCCTTATACTGAGTGGGCTGAAGAAGAGAGGTCTCCTTTCTGGTGATCTTGCTTTGCCTTTTGGTGGAGGAAGGCATGTGCCTTCCACTAAGATCATTTTACCTGGTGAGCCCATTATGTCAAGACAGTGTGTGTGTAGGTGTAGGTGTCCCTTTGTATTACTTACATTATGGGGACCGAAACCTGTTAACACACTCACACTGTGGGGACTCGGCCGTCCTTGTGGAAATCACTGAATTTTAGGGTGGCAACATGGTTTAAGGTTAGGGTTAGGTACTAAATCACTTAGATTCTGTAAATTGTCATTTTGGCTGATTCTCAGGCTAGCAGAGAATTTTTATACTCCCAAGTAGAGTATAAAAATTCAAGCATTTCAAAAATGGGGAGCTTCTTGAAGGTTATCCAGGGAAAAGAGATTGGAATGTAGCTACATTTCTTTTCTCATTGACTGCTTGATTGTTTCCTGATTACCTTTAATCAATTCAGAATGTTTATACTTTGTTACAGTAAGAGCATTTTTGCTATTTTTATGATATATCTTCAGCATTTTTACCATTTTCCCACTTTTGTTTTGATATTCTTAGTGGTTTGATTGCAAATGTCCATTTGATTTCATTTGGAAGCTTCATTTCCTGCTCAGTATTGATATACTATTTTGAAGATTGATTGACAGTTATAGCTTGTTCATATTTTGTTTATCAATTAATAATTGATCAGATATAACTAGGATTAAAGTATTGTTTTTTTCTGGGCAGAGTGTGAGAAATTAATGGGATTGGCTGAATGCATTTAAATTTTGTTTTTCCATTTGAAGTAGCCTACATATTCACTTCAGTTTTATTTGTATAGCACCAGTGTGTTCAGTGGACAGACTAGGGTCACATTGGCAGGGAGGTTAACTGCTTACTAGCCTTTGCCCAAAGTGGAAGAATGCCACAGTTGTCTTATACCCACTGTGTTCTTAGTTGACTTGCTAAAGTTAGTTACTGGTAAGCTGGTTGTGTTCAGAGTTTGAGGCTGAGTGAATCATTTTTGACCTGTGAAGACAGGACTTATGTAGTGATGTGCAGTCACTAGGACTGATGTTAATGTGGTAGGGAGCACTGAGGCTTTGTATTGCCTTTGCTTTAGTTGCTTCGTGGTAACCCCCCCCCCCCCAACCACCAATTTGGGCCAGGGATATTTAAGATACCTGTGAATGCTAAGCCACTTTTGTTGTTGCTTCATGCTGTGGTTGAGGGACTCCCCTTTCCTCCTACATTGGTGAGTAGGTGGAGTTCTTTCTTTTTGGGAGAATTTATATTGCAATGTGGGTATTAATTGTGAGCAATGTTTAGCTTTCTGGCCAGGAAACTGCCAAGAGGGCTCTGGTTGTGACCATTTTGACACGTGACTGTGGTGAGTAGACCCTGGACAAACTGCTTTGTCTTCAAACTCCTCTATTGTCTTGTGGCATGTGCTTGTGTTATTTTAATAATCTAGTCACTTGCAGGTCCTTACCTGCTGCTGTTTTGCCTGTTTAGAGTATTTAAGTGTTTTGTTACATGTTGGCTTGTTTTGTTTGTAGTTCCTTTTTTTTTTTTGTTGAACTGAGGAAGGCTAGTCACCCTTGGCGAGGTCTTTCATGGTTTGCTGTGGAGTGAGGCACTGGCTTGCATGAGTGAATTTGTTTGCTGTGCGTGTGCGTCTGGGCTGCAGTGAATGCACTGGTGGTGTATATCTGGTAGCACATCTAGACCTTTTTCAGTATGGTCTGCTTCCCTGGTTATTGGCTTCAACCCACTGAAATTTTGTTGGTTTGTTTCTTTGAACTTGGAAGCATTTTGTCATTGCACTGTATTTTAAAGTAAACTGGAATAAAAGAATTTTTATTCCATTTGGAAATCTCACACCTTATACTGTTTAATTCATTTGCCTTCCAGCAAATTCCCCATTCCTTTTTTGATAAATTGAATAAGTGTTTTATTTCAAATCACATCTCTGTCCCCTCAATAACTGAGTTTGTGTTGCCTTTGCCTTTCTGGGGTTACTGGGTGTGGTATCAACTGCTCTTTGGCATTTTCATTTGCCTTGCAATACCTGTTCCATGGGAGGAACCCCCCCAGGTGTTGTTGTTGGCTTTTTATGTCTGTTCATTCAGATTCTAAAATGTTTTTCTCTTTGGCCCCACCACATTGAGCTAGCTGATGATGGTCAGTAAATACCTTAAATATATGTTGGCTGTTGGTCAAAACTACAATGTCTAATTTTCTATTTCTGCATTTGTCAGTATAGAAACTTTAGTTGCTTAAAGGAACTTATGACAGCCGTACTGAACAAGGAAAACAGTGTACCAAGTATTTAAATAAGACAACTTTGGATTTACCAAGAGGTGAATGGTATGTAGTGATTACATTTTTTTAGTAGCTCACCTAACAGTACTGCCCTCACTGAAAAAGAGTAAAAGGCGAGATAAAATCCTGTCCAAGTTCAGAGTAAATATACATTCTGAAGCTGAGTTAATGAAGCTTCAGTAGTTGAAGTTGGCCAAAAATGGTTAGCAGGAAATTCCACCTTTGTTTGTTTGTTGTTACTAACATTTCCTTCCTGAATCATTGAGGAGGGATGTTATTTTCTTTTATCATTCTTTTTTATACTGTATGTCAGAATTTCTTATTTTACTGTATGTCATGATTTGTTTCTTTTTCTTTATTACTTTCTCCCTACAGCTCAACCTATTACCTCCAAGCTTGATGGGAGTTGGTGGGCGTATAAGGACGTGGTCCAGGGAAGCTTTGTTCCAGGTAAGAGACCATCACCCCACTTATACACAGCAGCGTTCAAAACCAGTACAGGGTATTTGAAAATGCTAATGTTGTGGCTGATTCGAGTATGTTAATATGGGCAGAGTGGTGGTAATTCCACCTGCCAACATAGAAGCGTTGTTTCAGGAGATACTTGTATAGGTCAAAATGAGATGGATGGGACTGGTCACTATATGGGTTGTATAGGCTGGAGGGCCTTGCTGGAATCTAACACGACTTTAATGCAAGGATGAAACCGTACATTTGTTTTGGAGATGATAACTTAGTTTAAAAAACGAAATCTATGGTATGTTACAACATGGGTTTATTCCTATAGTTCTGGCCGTCAGCTCTATCACTGGATGATAACATTTACTTAACATTCAGATCAGTTGTAAACAAGTGTTTTGATAAAGAAGAAAATAATTTGGCTTGGCCACAGTGACTAGTCTTGCTGTGAGCATCTGCCACCAGATCTCATGATGCACTCACACAAGTGGTTTTCTATACACAGCATTTGAAAGGCATTGTTTATGTTGAGGACATTCTGCTAATGTTGGTTGACCTATTTAATTACACAATCTGTTCTGACACACAAATATCACAGACCTGACTGTCAAGACTTCTGAACTCCACAGTTTGTCAAAGTTCCAAGTTCAAAGCCCCCTGCTCCACCATTTGTTCTTGTAACTGTTCACTTTGGCTTCTTGTGCCATTTGCCCCTTGTAATATTTAAAATTCATCAACAGAAAAGAGTAGAAAACATCCCAATATTGTCTTGTAGAGGGTCAAGAACAGAGCCCTGAGGTATTCTGTTTTTCACATCAAAATGTATTGAAGTTGTATTATAAGAATTAGATTCTTTCAGATAATTAAGTTTAACCATGTGAGGGGCAAGACAAAAGATACCACATTGGTTTTCATATTCGTCAACTAGTATACAATGACCTCTGGTGTCAAAAGCTGCATGGAGATCAAGAAGATTCTTCTAGTAAGTGTGGTTTCAGTGGAGTGATGGGCCCTGAAGGCAGATAGAAAAGGTTCAAAAAGCTTATTGTTTAATGTAATGACTGAAGAGAGACATGTCATTCTTTCTAGTACTTTTGAAAGAATGGAAGGCTAGGTAGGAGTGGATACCTGTTAAGAGACTCTGGATCAATGTGTGGTTTTAAGCAAAGATTTAGCAACAGCATTTGTAAAGCTAGAGAAAAATTCTGCTCTGGCAGTAACAAGAGCATACTTGTAATTCATTACACGCTCATGCCATTGGAGGCACAAAGATTCCAGTATTGAATTTTACCATTTGCAGTTCATTTGCCAGCGCTTGTTTCATCAGTGAAACAGGGTGTAACCTCTTTGACCTTCTGGTTTTGGTAGTAAGAGGTTCAACTTTGTATATCCATGGGACTAGAGACAGCCATGTTTGAGTCACTGGTACAATTTTAAAGCCTGTTGCTGCAGAGTCTTCATCCATTAATATATAGCTGATGAAGATGGGTTTAATACAAACAAGTTGAAAATAATATCAACATTGAATGCTTAATTGAAAATAGACTTGTAAATGAAGGAAACATCACCAACTCAATAGCCCAAGCAACATGGGCAATGGTATACTGAGGTGGTGATGCGTCATATAAAGTGGCCATGGCATGCTTGTTTCCAGCCATTTAATGTTTAATCTTGGGTACCTCTAGATTAGCTTTGCACCTGTCATAACTCCAAATAGTCTGTAATTATTTCAGAATAATAAAACCAGAGTTGTGTCGAAGGTGAACAGCACAACAAACTGCAACGGCATCAATTAATATGAATTTCTCCTCCATAGATAGGTAAACAATGGTATATCTATCGATGAGAAGTGATGTGTATTACTCTAAATAAAGTGGGTAACTGAGAAAGCCTGCATCATGATTTCAATATTTAACAATTTATTAAATGTTCTGACTCTGAATTAAGCTTTGTGGCTTGTAGACCACTACTCTATTGACTGGTCACCAGTGGCTGAATGTGATGCCGAGTTTTGTAGAGCTATCCAGTATTAATATTCTTTGTGGTGACAGGGTGGACAGTGCAGCAATCACTGTATTGGTAAATGAATTTGGAAATGAGGGACACATCATCCATACACCTTTACACTTCTACTGTGGCTTGCAATAAATTAATTTCACCTAAGGTAAAAGTGTAGTTGACTGGCTGGGAGTGATCTTCCTCTCTGTGGATTTGCATATTGTATGTAGAAAAGGACAAATATAATTGTTATAATTACTTTGAAATCAACTGAGATTAATTTGGACTTTTGTGCTAGAGCAAATGTCACACTTCAAATTCTGCATTTCATTGTTTTGGATGAGACTGAAATGTTTCCAAATGAAGTGCGTGTGTGTGTAACTGGCTTATCATATCAGTGAGCATAGCCTGACTTTGACAATTTTTTTTTTTCGCCTTCAGTCTACTTTCACATTACACATTTCTCCTTGCTTTGTGTTGGTGCTGTGCCAGCACAGGAGAAATGTCTGCATCAAGTTGTTTTTGGAGAATGAAGTGGGAAAACAATCAGCAAAAAATGAAAATGTAAAAGTATGGTGCTATTCAGAATTCGGATCAGTGAAGGGTGTCATCTTGTACCTACATCTGCAGCCATATGGGGCACACAGGTGATTGGCTGCAATAAGAAGGACTGTGGGGGTTTAAGAAGGAAAATAGTCAGAGGTGGGTGTCTGCCAGCCATAGAGCAGAACAGTGATCACTACTCTCTCCCAAGGGAGATTGCTGTGAGATGACCCAACCGGGGAGCACAAATGATGCTGCCACAATGCTACTTAACTATAACCACAGAGTTACTCAAAATGATAAAGAAGGCAGAGAGGGTAGGTGGAGCCTTACAGTGCTGTTGCTGTTTGCCAATGAGCTGTCATTAGCGCTGTAAAATGAATAGGGTTATTAAACAATAGACAAAGCAGATTGAGGCCACTTATGTGAATAATATAAAAAGTTTAATTATACTTGCAGCAAAGGAGCATTAATTAACACACAATATGTTTGCATGAAGAGAATGCTCAGAGAGGCGGTTTCTCTGAGGGTCATTTATACATTCAGACTTAACAGTCATGGTAAGTTCTGTGTCTTAGAACGGGGTGTGATCACAAACATTCAGTTTGACTGCTCATGGAACAGCATTTGTGTAAGCTTCACACGATCAGATAAATGCATTCAGTAGAAAACATACAGTATCTATTCTAATTCTACTGTTCTACTCAGTACACATACAAGATGTATAGTAATTATGTTTTGGGTCTCTAGATGTTACTGTCCCTTAATAAGCATATTTCCAACAAAAATGTAAGACTAAATATAATAAAAGATACAGAGTACACCACAGGTGCCATGGAACAATGGAGAGTTTTTGCCAGGTGAGATAGCAGCATCTCTGGTTCTCTGATTCAGTTAACAGGTTCAACCAGCAGCACCTACTGAGACAGGAAAACCTTGTGACGATTAGTTGGGTTCATTTCAACTGGTCGCTGCTTGTTCAGCTCCTCTGCCAAAGCTGGCGATTTTCTCACTTCAAATCAGAGCAGACCAGTCCAATCAGGGGCAGGTGCCGTGGGGCACTAGAAAGACCTTCTGTCACCTCCTGTGGCCACTTATTAGCTGATCACACAGTACAGTTGTCGGTATTTATATAGATTTTGTCAGCTGCTGTTGTGATTATAAAATAGTGATATGATCAATGCAGCCACTTGAGACTGACTTGCAATCATCAAGTATGATCGAATTGCTGTCTGACAAACAATTCTGTAAATGAGAAGATATAAATCCTAGGGATCATAGAAAGCAGGAGAGATGAATGGTGGTTTAACAGAGCTGACATTCAGCACAGTAACTGCAGTGTGTACCTGTCACCTCTTGCCAGATGGTGGTTGTTGCTAAATGGGCAAGCTGTGTCATTTTGTTGTGTGCAAACTCAACAGGATGAAGAGAAAAAGGTGTATTACAATAGTCTTACTTCTGTTGCTTTTACCTTTTTGTCCTTCAGGCTCTTTCTCCCTCATCATTTGTTTGCAAGAAGTGTCCTGTATAGGCAAATGTAACATATGAAATTGATCATTAAATATCAATGTTGTCTGTTCCCAGTAAATACAAAAATGCGTCATGATTGAGGTGATGAACACTCACTACATTCACATTACAGGCCTTGATGCTCAATCCCTATCCTTTTGTCAGATCCCATCATTTTGTGTTGGTTCACATTCATCTTTGTAAGTGATATATTTACTTGTGGACTGTATCAAATAATGTGAGAGGAAGCTACACACCCCTAATGAACACCACTAAACTGCCCCACATGCAGATTTAACTTAAAGGTTAGTCACACGCATACAACAATAACAAGGTCCTTTGTGTGAAGGTTACATTGCAGAATTCCCTGAAAAACCAATGTTACAGTATGTTCCTTCTACGTTTGGTATGGTCAGAAGCTTATGTGTCAAACAGAAGTAAAAGGTCCTAGTGTCTCCACTGACCAGCATTGCTGTTGTTGCTCTCCTTAGTTTATTTGTACTGATCTGAGGGGGACCTCACACTTCAGCATGTGGTCTGAACGTAGCCTTAATCACAGTGATGGAACGGATTGTCAGCAGCTTGTCACCAGCCATAGCCTGGAGGTGACACAACCAGATCCAGTGGGCATTAGACATGGAATTTTTATGGAGGTCTACAACAGATTAAATTATCAAATATCAATGTCATCTTATCAACAGTGTCAGGTCTTTGGGCATTTTATCAGCTCGTGCCTTTATCACTATGCAGGCATGCTATCTGCACTTCCTTCTATTCCTCTGACATTTCTCTTCCATCTCTGTTTTTTGCATCAGGCTCTAAGGGGTGTTGAGTTCATCCTTTAGTTGTACAGTTCTTATGTATATTTGATCACATCTGTGTCTGGTTGTCTCCCCATCTCCTTCATCTTCTCCCTTCTCTTGCTTTTATTCTCTCTCATCTCCTCTGCCCTTCCAGCTCTTCCCTTCCTCCTCTGTTCCTTCTTTTCCCCTAGTGTTTGTTGTGGTCCACTTTTCTTTTGCTTCGTTTCTCTTAGTTTCTTTCTTTTTCCTCCAGCATCTCCTCCTCATCCCATCCCCAGTCACCTATCCTTCTCCCCCTTTGTTTTTAGTTCTCATTTCTCTTCTCTGGCTCCATGCCCTCCAGCTCACTCTTACGTCCTGCTTGAACGGCCTGCAGATGTTGTTATCATTCATCTGAATTTGTTCATAACTTGAGGCCATTCAAAGGAAATCTCAACTGAGCACTGTGGTCAGAAATGACACTGAGATTGCTTCCCCAGTCAGCATTTACTGTATGTGGGACATGTGGGGAAAAATGTTTTTTGTTGGTCACACTAAACTAAAATGTCACAGGACAAAACTTGTAGGTTACAGTAGATTTGAGTCAGTATTGTAAAATGACTGTATAAACACAACTTGATTAACATTTTCTGGTAGGGCAAACTGAGCTGATTAGTTACTCTATGGACCATCATAATCACATGAACTCAGTTTCCCACAAGCCTCCATTATCTGTTTCCTACCTAGCTCATACTATTACTCCACCCATAGACATCCCGGTTATGCTGCCTTGCTGACAGGATATTATGTAACCACATTGCTTGCATAAAACCAGCCAGCAGACCAAATTGTTTTTCTGTCTGTGACAACATTGTGGCTGCATTTCTGCCAAAGAAAGGACAGAACACAAGGGACTGTCTGCATGCTGCTGGCCCCAGGTTTTACTGTAAGCTAATAAACTGTGATCAGCAGTTTTTAATAGGTTAATTTTTACCGCAAGCCACACAGTTTTCAGAAGTCAAAAGGCATCCATCTTGTTTCCCCTTAAATACACATACACACACATATTGTAGTCTCACATTATCAGAATGTGGCAGGCTTGTTCTACTTGTAGTACTGGCTTTCCAGATGATGCTTTAGTCTATACTAAGCCCTATTATATTTTGACAACTGTTGTGTTTGTGGCTCTAATATTCAAGCTCTAAAGCAGCCTCCAAATGACCTTTATTGCATTTCTATTCCATTGATGTTATAAAACTGGTTATAAATTTTGTTCTATATTACAAACTGATAAATGCTCATAATGCTCATAAATATCTATTTAGTCTCTGTCTTGATTACAAGAACAATGTTTTGCTGTATATGCATAAAAGCCTGAAATTCATAATTAAGTCTAAGGCATCTGTCATTAATATATAGGCTACAGGAAGCATTTGTATATTTAAATACTGTAAATGTTATGCTTCTGGGGTGGGAGCTGCTACGACAAAGTAGACCTAGGGTTTAAAGATAGAGAATACAACTGCAATGATTAAGCAAGATGCAATCTGGCTGTTTAATGAAAGCTGTTATCTATCCGCATAATGCGAATTATTACCCCAAACATTTGGATCTTCACCCATATCCACTTACAATCAAGATATCTCAAGCTATACAATTTTAAACATTTGATTTTATAATAAAGGAAGATTTTATGGAAGTGTAATACATTGGAATGCTCCTTTAATATCCCAAATGTCTACAGGGGAAAGGTAATGTCTTCCTTGATCTGGTGACCATCAGGTTCTCTAAAACCTTGTAAAATTTTTCTTTTATTGGATCCAATCTTTTGGATTTCATTGTTGTCTGTGAGGTCTTTAAAAACACAATTTTGTCATGTGGCTTGACATAAAGTCCATGTCCATGAGTTGGATAATGAAATGCCAGAAAATGTAAAACCACTGTAGCCTATAGAGGCCTTCCCGTTGACAGGTTTATGAGATGCTTTAATAAATTACTATTTTGTGCAAATGAAAACATTTTACTGCCCTGACAGTTTACAATGGATGAGGATGTTCTTTGCATCTTTGACTGAGGTAAACCCAAAATAATACTTCTTGCTGGCGAAAGCATACCTGTCACGCTCATCCTCCATCTTTCCTTTAGCTTTTTGCTAGCAGCAGGCGTGAACCTGCCCACACTCACTAGTCATAAGATAGCCCACTTAGAACAAAAGGGAAATCAAAATCAAGCAACACAGTTTTACTTGGAGTAGCAACTGTGATATTACAGTTTTGGAAATTGCAATCCCTTATCCTAGTTGTTACCAAATTAAATAATATTACTGTGATGCATTACTGCCCAGCACTACTTGGATGTGACACAAATTCAAGTCACCAATTTGAGTGCCCATCCCTGGTTTTTATACCAACTGCTTTGAAAATAGGCTGCAAATTTTGACACTTTTTTGGCAAAAATGGCGAGTCTGGCTTTTCTGTTTCCTTGAAAGTCTGAGTTTCTTAGGATTCTTGGCTCAGTGTAGCAGACTGAATGAGCTGTCAAACTGCCGCTCCCTCTTAAATTTCCTCCACTGCATAAGTTGTCTGCCCAGTGTTGTTAAAGGTAGCAAAAAAATATATGAATCTAGTTGTTCTTCAGATGTGTGGAGTGTGGGAGCAAAAGGAGGACCTTTTTAAATAAGTTACTTTAAGAAAATGTCATAAATTGAGTGCCACATCTCTCCTGCCTTGTGAGGGTTTCTTTCAACTGGAACCACTGTTTTATTGTCTCTCACTTTCCCCTCATTGTTTGACTGTTCACAATCAGAATCAATTGTGCAGACAAATGAAGTAAAGTGACATCTCAGGACATCTGGATTATGTTACAGCACTTAGACATGAAATGTAAGATGTTGTTTGTGTGGTTTCTCTCACATTGCCTGTTTATGTGCCTGCCTGGCCATGAGAGTGAGAATCTCAAAGGAAGGAGGCGGAAGGAAGGCAGGAAAAAGTGCAAGAAATGGGTTTTGTGAGCAGAGAAGAAAAGCGAGAGATCAGTGTAGCTACTCTTTCCTCCTGAGATGTCTCCACAGTAGCGCTAGCTGTGGGTGTGTGTGTATGTAGTGCTCCCCCCACTTCCTCAAAGAGAGCTCTGATTTCTATCCAGCAAGGCAAATAAGTCAAATTTAACAAGGAGAATGAAAGCAATGTATTTTTGTAAGTTTGTGTTTAGGGTTACATTTACTATTGTTTTAAAATTTAGGGCATCTTGGCTTTCACTATCCTAAATCATCTTTGTATGATGTATTAGTTCATGACTGTTTGCATCACTCTACTGACAAAATCCAGCTTTCTTTTCACTGGAACTTTCACTTAGCACTTTTGAGCAAGATGTTTAATGAATCAAGACTGAAGACTCCACTGGTTCATGCTTACACACACATGATAAACCTGGCTTGGGTTGATGGTAGTGTTAATGTTTAGCTGATATTTCAGTGTGCCTGCATGACTGTGTTCTAAGATGGAAGAAATAAGTTGGAATGTGTCCCCCTTCCGTCCCTGTTACACAGGATGCTGGCAGCTAGCCCACTTGAACATTTTTAAAAATGAGGCAGAAGAAACTATCACCTCTGGTGTGTTTGTGGAAGATAAAGTAAAATATTCTTGTGGTGCTGTGTTTATTTGTGTATTGTAAAGATGGGGGCGTGTGTCTGTACAGAATGTACTATCATTGTTGTTTAGTATGTGTGCATGGAACTAGGCTATTTCTGTACTGTATCTATGTGTTTTGGGTATATAATATCACAGCTCAGGGTTGTTGTTTGGGTATGCTGCAGAGTGTATAAGTAGGACACCAAGTTAGTGATCAGAGGAGCTTCTGTCTTGCTCTCTCTCTCTCTCTCACACACACACACACACACACACACTGTTTTTTTTAAATACATTTTTATGCCTCCATGTGGGCTGGCCGGATGTGTTACGTTTTTGGGTTGTCCATAAATCCATGCACCCCATTCTTTTGAATCTGATATCTAAAGAATGCCTCAGGCGTTCCTTCAAATTTGACACAAATATCCACTTGGACTCAAGGATGAACTGATTAGACTTTGGTAGTCAAGGTCACTTTGACATCATGCCCATCCATTTTTATAAGCACCACAACTCAGAAACACCTCGAGAGGATTTCCACAAGTCAGGCTCATTCCTTAAGTCTTCACTAGGGTTGCACGATTATAGCAAAAATGATTTTGTCAATATTGAATTCACAGTTGTTAACACGATTACTCATTGGTTTTGGGAACGTCATGAATTTATTGAACTGAAAAAATGAGGAAGGCTACACCCTTCCTTATTACATAAATACCTATCACCTGAGAATGTTTAAATCCATTAGGAATTTAAGTTTATACAGCTTGGACTTGAAAAACATGCATAGAAATAACAATGTCAGAATATGCACCAATAATTGTGCATGCAGTGTAAAGTTAGCTTGGTCTGTTGATGGGCACTCACATCTCCAAAATCATTGGAATAAATTCTTAATTGACATTACAGCCTGACAACATTCTCAGTCTAAGTGGTTACTTTGTCACCTCAAAAAAATATCAAAATGGGGTAAAATGGTCTCATACCAGTCTTAAGGATGATGATGATAACAGCTTTGAGCCTGGCTCAAAATCTCTGCTATCAGGCTCTTACACAGAAACAGCAACCTCTCTGCTCCTGTATTGGGTGCATATCGTTGATGTACTGTATATGATGGACATGGTGTCACCACTTAGCTCCAGTATGCAAAAATGAAGCCAAGCTATAGTGAATACAGCAGCTGCTTGTTTTTGCAACCGAGTTCTGCTCAGTAGCGACTGGAAGTGGAGTGATGTCATTGGACCATCAACCAAAGCTGTCAAATCAATCAAAACCAGAAAAATGACCACTTGTACACACATCAACATGATAACATCTGCCAAAAACCACAGACGTGACCTCCAAGAAAACTTTATCTGATTTGTACTTAGAGTTTTTAGTTTGGCTCATGTGCCATCTGCTAACATGAAGGTGGGATTTATGACCTATACTGCAGCCAGCCACCAGTGGGCGATCACATCATAGTGGAGCTGTCATGACATCGGAGCTGTCATGGCGTCCAAATTTTCTACAGATGATGGCACATACACATTTATTCAAAATGCTTTACAGCATTTGCCTGCACCACTAGCAGCCT
This sequence comes from Monopterus albus, assembly GCF_001952655.1. NCBI lineage: Eukaryota > Metazoa > Chordata > Actinopteri > Synbranchiformes > Synbranchidae > Monopterus > Monopterus albus. The sequence goes on along the minus strand of NW_018127972.1, from coordinate 1,034,891 downwards.
GACAGGAATCACTTCTGAGGCCATGAAGAAAATAGGATGGCAAAATTTAGAAAACAGGATGATTACACCTCCACCGCTACTGCTGCCATGGCTCTGTACCATCTGACCAGCCAGTGTGTGCTGTGTGCCAGTGGACTGTCACACAGCACACTTCCTTCACTGAACAGCACATACTGCAAGTTATCATTAGGAACCCATACAAAATATCCCTTGTCCTAATTTTAAAACTGCTCGTGGGAATAGAGACGGTACACAGATCACAAAGTGACAACATGGCTTTCAAGGCTGGAAACAGTGTAGGCACGTCTTCTGTTCCAAGAAAGAGGATTTTTACTCAGTGCCAGGAGGAGCAACCTCATTCACACTGAAATCAGATTTAACAACCTGTGGTTGTCTGAGGCCTTTTCTTTTGACCTTTTTCAAAGCCCCCTGACATAACCAGTAGTTCCTCTATTATCACTTCCACCTTCCTCCATCACTGCTTCTTGTGCAGCTGCGGCACCTTATGCCCTCACCTCCTCAGCACACGTCTCCACCTGCTCCTTCGTTTCTGAAATGTTTTCAGCAGCACCACCATGGCCTGACCAACTGTCTGCCTGTTTACCTTCACACTGTTTGTGTGCCTCCATTGTGTTTTCCTTGACACAAGATTTTAGCTGACACATTTTTTTTTCATGTTTCTTTAGATGAAAGGTGAAAGGTGGAATATTAAAACTTGGGACTTTTTTGGCACGAAGCGTGAGAGGAGATGAAAAAAATATCAATAATAATGAGGCCATTTTCAACAACTGCGTTCACTTTAGCAGTGCTGTCAAGGAGAGGAAAATACAACAGTTGTGCTCATCATCACAGCAGATTTCACACTCTGGGCTGACCACATTGTCCACAACCACATTGCAGAGAAGCCAGAAGCAGTGCCAGTCTTGCAGATCCAGAAGAGCTCATCCTCTCTGTGCTACACTACTGCAATGCTTCTATTCTGGTATCAGATGGTAAAATATCCAAAGACTACAGCTTATATGAAATGACTCTACCAGACCTTTAAAACACTCTAAGAGAAGTGATCACATCACACAGGTCCTTGATGGTTACCAGAGAGAGTTAGGGTTGATTTTTAAGACATTTACTGCTTGTTTTTAAGGCTTTGAATGGTCAAGCTCCTGCTTTCATCTGTGATATGGTGACTCCCATGTTCCTGATTGCTGTGTGAGATCCTCTGGCAGGGCCTTACTAATGGTTCTACAGTGCTGTGACTAAAGGTGACCCAGCCTTTGCTGTCCGAGCCCTTATGACATTTTACTCCTTTAAATATCTTCCTAAAATTCACTTTAATTGCCAGGCATTTTTAACTGATGTATTGCTGATTGTATTTTAGTTAATTATCATATTTTAGACATTTACTCTTGATTTATTTACTTGTATATTTTCCCATAAAGGGCTTTGTAACATTAAGTAAATAAAATTATTTCCTGCTCAGTGGAGAATGTATTGGCACACTGACTGCTGTAATATGCTTCAGAAACCTCTACTGTGAAAATAAAAACTAGACAAAGGCACTTGACTTTTGGCCATACTGCACACAAAAATAAATTTAGAGGCAGAAAATGTTGCTCCAAGCTGTAAGTTAAAACCGTGAACTCTGTCTCTTGCGTTCAGTAAATAGAAACATCTTTGAAAGAGGGTTAAATATAAATCAATACCGCCATGTAAAATTCTCTGCTGACTGAAGGTCAGCTGTCTGTTTATTGAGGGGAGGCTTGTATAAAATTCTGTACTGTGGGCTCAGTCCATTGTTCCCACTCAGTCTCTACTGTATGTCCACACAGTGTGATACACTGTTTGTACTTTTTACACAGCTGATTTACAGAGGTTTTTTTGTCTAATCTGTGCAGGCTCAGTTTTGCAGAACTGCATACTGTACACTCAGCAGGGGACAACTCAGCTCTAAAAACACAGGACTTGGGTGGAATTCAGGGAATGGATCTCTGTGCTTGCACCCCATGGTGGAGCTGGCTTTCCTTATCTGCCTGGGTTCTTCCAGTCTGCTGCAGTGATGCCACTACCCCAACAGATCACTGCACAGAAGAATGGTGATTTCATCCCAGTTTTTGAAGTAAACTTCCAGGTGTTTATAAATCTGAACAAACTTTATGTTCATTCCCTGGATATTTACCACACTATTAAGGGGTTTTTATGTCTTCACACTGGCGATAGCCACAACATAGCATTATGGTTTTGGGTTGCCTGTCCGTGCATCCATCTGGCCCATTCTTTGGAAGGTGATATGTCTGGAAGACCCTGAGGGAATTTCTTCAAATGTATCCAATCGACACACTGATGAGATTTTGGTGCTCAAAGATTAAGGTCACTGTGGCCTTGTGTTCATCCCATTCTTATGACCATATCTCAGGAACACCTCGAGGGAATTTCTTCCAGTTTGGCATGAGCATCTACTTGGACTCAAGGATGAACTGATTAGATTTTGGTGGTCAAAGGTCAAGGTCACTGACCTCACATCATCCCATTCCCCTGAATGTGACTGATCGGCGGAGGCATACAACCACAAAGTGGTAATTCTGGTTTTCTGAAAGGAATCCACCTCTAGCTCCTTGCAGTTCTACGAAGTCCTCAATCACCATCCTTTGTTGGTTTCTCCTTTCCATCACTGATGCACTGGACAACAGCTGAGTTGTCAGAAAATCTCCAGTGTCCAACTTTTACAAATTCGGTGTATAGAGGGTGAACAGAAATGTAGTAAAGACAATCCCAGCACACAGTACTATAGTCTCCTGTCTCTCTTTTTTTTTTTGGTAAGGCAGTCTACAGTGCAGGAAACCAGGCTGTGGTTGCTTCATTGAGGCACTAAGCAATGATGGTTATATGGTGATGAAAGCACTGGAAAAATTATTGGATGTTAATGGATAGATGTTTATTGTATATCGTGTAAAGTGGAGACCTCCAAAATATGGAAGTGAGTAACAAGATTTGAGTTAAACAACAGAAATATTTTCACTTTGCCTTGCCTCTCTGGCTCCATGTAAATTCAACTTGAGGGTTGCATATGAAGAACAGTCCTTAGTGTCACAGTCCCGGCTCTGGTCATGTCTCTGACCTGTGTTGTCTCAGCTCTTTCTTTCTAGACTTTTCTATAGACTGTCATTTTCCCCATCCAGCCTCAAGTTGCTCTAAATGTTCTCTGTGTCTCTGCTCTGCACAACTGTCACTCGTTTTTATTTTATCCACTTCTAACACATACGCACATTTGTTTTCATTCCTTGTGGGGACTTTACATTGACATCAGCTTCCTGGAGACTTAGCCTAACCTCACCCTAACTTTAAACCAAGTCATCAGGATAAATTCAATGATTTACATTACTGAATACTGGGGACACAAGGAGGGCCTAGTCTAACACAATGTCAGTGTGTAAACAGGTTTTACTCCTCCACTTACCTGATCCACTCTCTCAGAACATAATCTGCTTTGGTTTCCTTATTAATCTGCCAGATTACTTGATATGCTTAGCAGTAGCTTCATGCTGTCTGAAGCCTCAGCTCTGTAGCCCTCTGTGTTTAACTAGTTTCATTGTTTTCCTTGTGCTGCTGTTCCTAGTATTTCCTCTTGTTTGAACCTTGCCTGGTGTTGGATCTGGGATTTGTTTTCATACTCGTGCAGTGCGAGTAGAGCAGTACGCAACCTGACAGCTTGGGCCTGTGAGCTGGAACTAAGGGCAAGAAAGCCCTGTAATACAAACAAATTGGTGCACACATTTGTGGATCTCTGAGACAGCAGGACTACAGCAAAAATCATGTTAGAAAACAGCCAGCTGTGAAGCTTACCTGAAGTGTAAAGCAAGAATCCTCTTTTTCCAGACAGCAATTTTCTAATAATAACAGGGCATTCATAGTCAATTTTCTTAGTGCATATATTTGCATTTACAGATTTGTGTACACATTTAGAAATCTCAGTACACCTGCATATTGGAAATACACATTTACAAATTCTTACACACTTCTACAACTGTCCACACACGTCTTCAAACAATTTAGCTCCAAATAAAGCCTTAAACAAACTGTCCAGAATATCCTAAGCTTTCATTTATGCATTTCATCTGGAATGAAAGGGGGGGACCTCTGAATATGGTAACCCTTGTATATAAAACAGGGAATAGTGATATTTGCAAAACCTCATTATTAATAACCAAGTCCAAACTATCTCCAGTCTAAGAATTTGGTCCAACATCACCCACACTGCATGCTGGATAGACAGGGATGGCACCTCTGCAGACGGCATTAACACTCTGGCTGTGTTGTACCAAACAGTAAATTTAGTATCAGTTTTATCTGATTATGCAGAAAAAAAAGAAAACTTGAAGAAAGCACACAATAAAACCATGAAAATCCCGGTGTCCCATGCATTCACTCCTTGATTTCTTCTGCACTCACTCACAGACTCCCAGCATGCAACAGGTCAGAAAGACTTTTTTGTTTGTTTTTACAAAAACGCTTTATTTATATTGTTGCATGAAATACATTTTACATATACATCACCAAGATAAATTCTTTGTAATAAAGTGTCAATGTGCTTGTTTTTAGCCTTATGTAACAAATCTGACAGCAGATTGACAAATCATATGCAAAAGCCTTTAGAGGACAGGGACAGAGGGCTCTGTAACCCCTGACGTGCTTAACACCGCAGAACATTCCTTGTATTCTTTCACCTTCTCCTCCAGCCTGCAAAATATACAAAGCCTCTGTTTTGAAAGCAAAATTTGCTTCCATCAGATAGGATGTGAAGACACTCTGGCACCTTCCTTGAATCTTTTAATTATGTTATGCACCGTAGAGGGTGACATATCCAAATCCTTCCTATCTTTCTTTGAGGAACGTTGTTTTTAAACATGTCACTAATCGTCTCACACATACAGTGGGTATGGAAAGTATTCAGACCCCCTTAAATTTTCCACTCTTTGTTATATTGCAGCCATATGCTAAAATCATTTAAGTTCATTTTTTTCCTCATTAATGTACACACAGCACCCCATATTGACAGAAAAACACAGAATTTTTGACATTTTTGCAGATTTATTAAAAAAGAAAAACTGAAATATCACATGGTCATAAGTATTCAGACCCTTTGCTCAGTATTTAGTAGAAGCACCCTTTTGAGCTAATACAGCCATGAGTCTTTTTAGGAATGATGCAACAAGTTTTTCACACCTGCATTTGGGGATCCTCTGCCATTCCTCCTTGCAGATCCTCTCCAGTTCTGTCAGGTTGGATGGTAAACATTGGTTGACATTTTCAGGTCTCTCCAGAGATGCTCAATGGGGTTTAAGTCAGGGCTCTGGCTGGGCCATTCAAGAACAGTCACAGAGTTGTT
>NW_018127972.1:1016963-1028610 GCF_001952655.1 Monopterus albus | reverse complement strand
CTGAGATTAAACCCTCCACCCCTCCGGTTGGGAGATGACCACTCTACCCACTGAACCACAGTCACCCCATATGTTGGCAAACTGGTGATCCTCAGCCCATCTTTGCTTCTAAAGGGCTCGGCCTTTCCTGGATGCCACTCTTGTACCAAATCATGATTGTAATCACCTGTTGACATCACTTGTTTCAAATGGAATCATCATTTTATTGTTTTACCTCATTACTGACCCTGAAATGCAGCCGTCCCAACCTTTTTAGAATGTGTTGCAGTATCAGAATCGAAATGAATGTTTATTTTGAACAAAGTTTATGAGGTATTGCATCGATAATGTGCTGCTGTATTTTTTTTCAGTGTCATACAGGACACAGATGATTTACAAATCACAATTTAGTTTTAATTCGGATATTATATATTGTCTCAAATTTTTCTGATTTGCGGCTGTAAAATCTCCCAGAAGATTAAAAACAAACAAACTGCACAGTCAACCCATCTATCCCAGGAGTCTTCCAGCTCTGTTTGGTGTTTAATGCAGTGTGGAGTTTGTTTACACCGAGGGGCTCATTCAGGGCTTCATTTGATTCCTGGGAGACTTTTAGGAGTCTTTCACAGAATGAGTTAAAAAGCTCTTCATTGTGTTCATATTCAGTGGCATACAGTCCAGAGTAGATACAATCAGCTCATCTGTAGATGTCAGCTGGTACTCTGTGTCCAAAAGCACAGCTTTTTCTGTTCTTCTTTAGGCTGAAGAAGTAACTGCATCCATCTCCACATTAGTCTGGAAACGAGACCTCACCAGTGTCCCCTGTGCCATAGTGCCCAGAAGGTCTGGCAGTACTGTCTTTTTAATTCTGAGGACTTCAATATGTCCTCAATTTCCTGTTGCAGTTCCACCATATCACTCTCCAGAGCTTTCATAGATCTAGTAATGTCCTGCTCGACAATGAGAGTGCGTTGCTGACACGTCAGTTTAATCTTTATTTTTCCACAGTCCCAACACCACCTCAGAGACGAGAACTCCCTTCTCATTTTAAAAACTGCTCACAGAAATCTCAAAGCATCTCTAAAACTCTTGTTAAAATGCCAATGAATGCTCTTTGGTAAAATATTACTAATATACATGTTACAAAAAAATCAGTGACTTAGTAAAACCAACAGGTGGTTGTGAAGTCCTTGAAGACATTGTAATGGTGCTTAAAATGATAAACTCCCTAGCCAGGGAGATGATGCTGTCTTGAATGAAAGACCCCATATACTGCCCCTGCCATGTAAGCTACTCCAAACATCTACCAGAATGTGGGTGTGGATCAGCTGACTGTGGACACGCTGTGAGGCTGCATAGGGCTCTCTGTGGTTTCTGTCTAAACTGTCGTCCTGTGTGCAGTTAAAACTGTAACCAAGAAATGAAGACTCATCAGAAATACAAGCATTCAGCTTGTTAAACAGTTTATTAAAACAAACGGTTCTATCCATCCCTCTGGTGGGAGCATAGCCGCTTAGTAAAACCACAGTAAGCTTTCAAACACAACTCTGACCAGCAGAAGCCTTCCTTTTACCACTTCTACTAAGAGGGATTTGGACCTTGGTAGTTTTTTTTTTCAATCCATAAATCTCCTCTTTACTTCTCATGTAAAACCTGGCAGACTCATAAAAACCTTTCTTGTCAGCAAAATGATTTTCTACTTTTACACCCTTCGTATATTTTGTCTTGCACAAACTGTTTGATCAGTCTAGATGTATAGGCTATCTTTTCCTCCTAGACAGGTTTCTTACCCTCTGAAGCCGGACAAGAATCAGAGCCATAAAATTCATTCTCACTATTCTCACACTGAGGTTAGTGGGGTTGGTTTGACCAGCTCCACGTCACATGTCACACTTACTTGCTGCATGTATGCGCTCTGTTTGTCCTGTTAACTCTGCACTGTCATCTGCCCCCTGTGTAAGGCTCCAATCAGACAGCAGCCTGGAGCAGCTCTGTGTAATTGTTTTCATTGAGAGGGAAGCATTTTGCTCACTGCTTTTGTGTTGCTGAGCACCTCACGTTTTCAAGCTTTATGCTCCTCATGTGATAAAACTCACAGCACAAATGCACCTGATGTCACTGGTGTGCGTGTGCATGTTTTTCTTTCTCCAATCTTTCTCCAATTGAGAGGCAAGTCTTCTGTGGTGGTGTCCTAAAATGTAGTGTGCTCAGCCACTCAGCAGAACTGTTGGACTCCTTGCAAGTGATCATTTTTGGACGACTGACAGTAGAAACAAGAAAAAGTCAAACAATCCCTGACTCATCCTAAAAAAAGACTCAAAGCAGCTGGTGAAACTCCTGAACCAGCTTCTGGTACTTGGTGTTCTTTCCTCTTTCTGAGTGTGTCGTATTTATGTAGATCTATGTTTCTCTGTCCAGTGTATTTGAGAACAGCCTCTCGCCCTCAATCATAGCCAGAGCAAATGGCCTCCACCTGTTGTATGCTTAGATAATAAGTAAGCTAATTAGGTTTCCCTGTAATGCCATTACCCCTAAAAGCAATATTCTCATCATAGTTTGACCTTAATAATATGATTTATTGACCACCCAGGCTACCCTGAACATTTGGAACTATACTGATATCATTATTAGTGTGAAAGTTATTCATAGACATGAGCGACATGCCATGAAGGGCTAAATAAATGTCCTGTGCAGGCTGAAATAATAATGTGTACTTAATGTCCTTCATAGACACACACAACTTAGCTCCACTGGTCCTGAGCTCAACTGCTCAGCAGTGTAGCTATGCACTTTTGCACATGGAGGTTCTAGCATACAGTCAACAGCTTTTCCAATCCTCACAATGATGAACAAACTTTTTTTTAAAATTCTAGCTCTGAATGATTTAGACTAGCACCAAAATCTGATTATTCAGTGGTCACTGGGCCACACTGGGTCCCCTGCCTCTCCAAATTTAAACCAAAACCATTCATTACTTTTTGAGTTATGCTGTGAACAAACCAACAAATGGCAGTAAATACATTAGCAGAGGGACATTGGTCAGCATGTTTTTTAACAGATGTAGGTGTCGTTCACAGTGGCTCTTTTTTCTCTCACTGTCTTAAGTTTTTCAGTCTGATTTAGAAAGACTTCCACAGCACTGTGCATTCTGGCTGCAGATTTCATGTTGCTTTGCCCAACAGCTTCTCCCACTGCCAGAAGGATTTCTTCAACAGAAAACCAGTGGAGACTTTTCATCTATGTTTCAGTGTTAACTTCAGCATCTGCTGCCAACGCAGATCAGCAAACACGAGTTGACTGAAAAACACACAAAAATTGATAAAATGATTTATTTCACAAGTGTTAACCATGGGTAATGCTAATGAAATAAGACACTTGCAAGATGGCATTTGTAAATGACAAATTGGAATGCCCTCTCTGTAGTATTTTCTGCATTGGAAGAACTAAACATAGACTAGAAGACAGGCTTTCAGAGCATAAATATACCATAAGGACCATGAATGAAGACTATGCATGGCCAGACATTTCAAAGAAATACAACAGTAACCCAGCTAGCTTGAAAGCTATTGAAAGGTATTGATCATATTCCACTTAGCTTCAACTCTGTTTAACTAATTTTAACATTTAAATTCCAATTCATTAAATTAAATGCTAAATTTACATTACTTATTTTTCATAACATATGACTTAGTTGTCATATAGTTCCTAATGCAGAATACTAATGCTTTTATAATAGTAATGAAAATTTGCTATAGTGCATACAGTATAAAAAGTGGCAGCAGCCTACAGTATACCCTGCCATCTTGCTATTGACTACATTTTCTTTTTGTCATGTTGTCACCATCTTCAATACTGTACTGGACCAGTGGAGCTGGAAATGGATGATATTGTGGTAATGGATAGTTTTCTTCCATGCTGCATTTAGATTATTTCTTACAAGACGACTGGAATAGAGTGGCAACGTCTCTGCTTCTCTAATGAATAACACAATTTTTGATAGTGTGAGAAATACAAACAAGGACTGCCTCTCGTGTGAAATTTTGATTTCCTGGTTTTAGAGTGATGAGCTCTTTTTTCACACACTGATCCAGTGCATCGAAATAGTGTCAATTTGTTAAAAAAATATAGGAGTGAAAAAAGGACAGGTGTGTTATTTTGGTTTCCAAACAATCTTTGTCCTCAGCTGATCATCTTTTAGCAACTGAATTTTCCTTGTTGCCATCAGGGTGTCATTATGTATGGAACTCCAAAGTGTTCAAAATTAAAAAATAAGACATTATGAAATAACAATTTGAATAAATACAAATAGTTTTATAATATAAACATTGTCAAATAATCTGACATTTTATAAAATTCAGCTCATTATAATCATAATGGGGAAAATGGCATTGTGAAATAAAAACCAATTTTGGGAAAAAAAGCTGCATTTTTAAATAATAGTTGCTGGAATTAAATAACGGGGTTCTCCCAGAAAATTGTTGCAATCACAAATTTTTGATATTCTTATGCTTATTTCTTTTGTTTGCATTGGAACAACACAAAAAGTCAAATCTGATCCATTCCACACAGAACTCCAAAAATGGACCAGACAGAATTATTGACAGCTTTTCAAAATCATCAGAAATAGTTGTATTTCAAGCAGGTGATGCACCTTTAATTTGTAATGAAACTTGCCTGTAGCAATCATCAGGTGCTGGCAATGTAGAAATGACACATGCAACCAGTTAAAATAGAGAAAAGGTGGCAACTTTGTGTGATGTGGACCACACTGAGCACAGGGAAAAGAAAGAAGAACAAAGAAATGTCTGAGGATTTGAGAACCACATTAGTGAAAAAGCCTGGACAGTCTCAAGGCTACAAGTCCATCTCCAGAGATCTGGCTGTTCCTGTGTCCACTGTGCGCAACATTGTCAAGAAGTTTACAGGCCATGGTGCTGGAACTAATCTCTCTGGACATGGACAAAAATGAAATATAGATGACAGATTGCAATGAAGGTTCCAAGCAAACTCAAGCTGACCTGCAGGCACAGGGTGCAACAGTGTCAGCTCGTATTATCTGTCGTCATCTGAATGACAAGGGACGCTATGGTAGGAGACCCAGGGGGACACAGAAACATAAAGAAGCCAGATTGGAACTTGCCAAAACTTAGCTGAGGAAGCCACAATCCATCTGTGAGAATGTCCTGTGGACAGAAGAGACTACTTCAAAGAAAAAAGCAAGGTCCCTGCAGTCAATCACGGTGGAGGTTCACTGGTGTTTTGGGGTTGCTTTGCTGCTTTAGGCACTGGATGTCTTGACTGTGTGTCTGGCATTATGAAATCTGAAGACTATCAATGAATCCTGGGGTGCAATGCAGGGTCCAGTGTCAGAAAGTTGGGTCTCCATCAGAGGTCATGGGTCTTACAGGAGGACAATGACCCAAAGCACCAGAAATGGTTTCAGACAATGCGCTGGAGATTTATTAAGTGGCCAGCAATGAGTACAGATCTAAATCCCATAGAGCAGCTGTGGAGAGATCTCAGAACAGCAGATGGGAGAAGGAAGCCTTCAAATCTGAGACCTGGAGCAGTTGGCAAAAGAAGAGTGGTCCAAAATTCTACTAGAGAGGTGGAAGAAACTCACTGATGGTTATAGGAAGTGACTGATTTCAGTTATTTTGTCCAAAGGGTGTGCTACCAAATATTAAGTTGAGGGTGTCAATAATCCTGTCCAGTTCATTTTTGGAGTTCTGTGTGAAATGGATCAGATTTGGCTTTTTTCTCTGCTTGTTTGTTCCAGTGCAATCAAAAGAAATAAGCATGAGAATACCAAAGAAATTGTGAATACAAATTCTTCTGGGAGAAGTGGTGCATTACCTGACAGAAATGCAGGGGTGCCAATGTTTTTGGCAATTACTGTAAATGCATATCATCCTTCTATTCACACCTTTATCTTTTTTTGCTCTTTTTAATATACTGTTATGTTTATTATATTAGTCTAATTTATTGGTCTAATTTCATAGCTGTCACTATATATATGTATGCGGTATCATATCTTATCATTTTGTGTCATATAGCACTACATTATGAAGTCATTTTTTGCATTGCTTTTATCGCCTTCCATTTCTATTCTGACCTAGTTTTCGATGGATGATGAATCCTGGCAAACTAGGTACTATAAAACAGTGATATTTCAAACTCTGCGAAATCATGCAGGATCGCTTTACAGTCATGCTGCTTCTCTTTCTCTATAAATATGACCCTTGTCTTTAGTGCTGAGAGTTATAACAGCATGAGAGAAATTCATAGAGATAGACATAAAGGGAGAAAAATATGCTGTACGAAAGATGCAAGAGTGTCAAGAATACAAAGAGAAGGGAACAATACATAAGAATGTAGAGGACAAGAAGCTCTTGCAGCAGATGGTTATAAATCCCTTATGATGACTGAAAGAAGGTTGAGACCCTGGAATACCATCATTTATCGCAGCTGTGGTGCTGGTATTACAGTTCAGCTGACCTCAGGCAGACTATACGTTTCTAAGCTTTTAGGTTAAGCTAAGAAATGCAGTTCCCAGTAGTGCAAAAGAAACAGCAAGTTGGCTGGACTAGAGGCCATAATGACCTGTAAGAGTCTGTGTAAGTTTGTCTCTGATTGACTGGTGACCTGTCCATGATCTTTGACTGTTGTCCACTGCTTGCTGACATAGGCTGTAGTCTCTAAACAGTAGGGGTTTAGAAGATGGATGGAGGGATTAGCTGTTGGAAAACACCAATCTGAGAAGAAGGTTTTTGTATCCATCCTAATTAATTAATCTAAATATGGTCTGAAAAATCATAACTTGATTAGCAAATGATCAGCAATGAATCATCTTGATGAGTTTAAACATAAATATAAAGGTATGTGTCAATCAAGATATATGCAAGAACAGGTTTAACATTGTGGGTGTGGTGTAAGAATGTTAACACTATGTAATAATTCTTTAGTATATTACTTGTGTGGTGTAGAAGATAATTATCTAAGAATGTAATTATGTAAGAATGTTAACACTTTGTAATAATTCTTTAGTATATTACTTGTGTGGTGTAGAACAAAATTATCTATGTAGAGATACTGCTTGCAAACCAATGATGATAAGATGATGTCATGGGGTAGGACTGGATAAGTCTGACTTCTTCCTACTCCATTCAAGCATGTACTAGGTATAAGCAGATTGATATTGGATTAGTATTTGTGGATATGTGCGAAATTATGTGTGTTGACATGTCGACTATCTTTACATGCTTGAAAGAATAAAATCAATCAATCAATCAATCAATCATCAAAATAAGCTACAGACTGTATATGAAGATGGATGACATGTCACCACTTCCCTCCACTATGCAAATGTGAAGCCAAAATATCGTGAATACAGGCGCTGCCATCTTGCTTTTGTGATGCATTTTGTAGCTAGATTCTGCACAGTAGCAAACAGAAGTGGAGTGAAAGCATCACATCATCAGTCAAAGCTGTCAAATCATCCAAAATACACACCTTTTTATATAATCTAAATATTACTAAACCAAACAGAAAAATTACAACATGTACACAAATTGGTGTGATAATATTGACCAAAAAGGACAAAAATCACTTTTAGGAAAAAAAAATGGAGCTATTCTTTGAATTTTTACTTTGGCTCAAGTCCCATCCTGTAGCATGGAGGGGATGGGGCTTATGACCTGTATCACAACCAGCCATCAGGGGACAACGGACTCATGGTGGCTTCACTTCTAGGAGCTGTCTCTTTGTCCATCTTTATATATAGTCTATGAAAACAATCAATACTGAGCAGGCTAAATATGTGAAAACACACGATTATGAGAAGACTAAATATCTCAATGTTATCAAATTAAAAGCATTTATCAAGTGTGAGTGAAAACCAGCGCTTAATTTGTAAATTATGAGGTCCTGCAGCATCACTCGGCCTGTCCACGTTGTATTCATAATATTACAGCAACAGTGGAGGTCCCAGAATGAAAAAAAAAAACGTCATTGACCAGTGTGGTTGAGTAGTTTCCACATGAAGGGAGCAGCTTAGAGGCAAAAACATTATTTACTGCGTGTTTGTATAGACCAATAAATGACACAAGATAATACATATTTGCAAGTGCCAGTTATAAATGTCGAGCGTGAGTGATGCTAAATACATTAGGCCTGCAAGGTTATGGCCTTCAGCCTAATATATGGGGGCTGACTTACTCCACTCCACATTGTATTCAGAATATTACAGCAACAAATTTAAAGCACACCAGAGACTACATAGACAATGCAGTAACATTTATGTTTATTTAAAACAGCCCATAAGGCATAACTCAAATGCAAGTAATAATCTGTCAAAGATTTTAAACTATCTACTGTAAAGCAAGCAAAGAGGCAGTTTTCAGACCAACCCAGCTTCCATAGCAATAGTCAAACCCCCCCCCCTGCATTTTAAAATGCTTTTTTAATATTCTTTTTGGAACCTACGATGTGACTCCAGGGCCAGGTACACCCAAGTGACAATCATAGTTTACCTGATACCGGGTGACACCAGCTGTCAGGACACAGAGGTCGCCAGCTGGGGTTGCCACAACTATAAATACATCAGAATTGTATAGATGTAGCCTACTTAGTTACTTACATCACAGCATTTTTTCAGGTTAGTGTTGTATTTATGGAGACTAAAGATGCAAATGAGTCATGCATAACTGCTGCTGAATTTGGTAAATAGGTTGAAGAGAAGATATTTTTGGTATTAGAGTTCATCTAAAAGGAGAAGCTATGCAGTATTATACAGTATATGAGGAGTACAGTAAATTATACAGTATTATTATTCAGAATATTATTATACAGATGGTGAGGAGATGGTCTAAAATTTTCTGATATGATAAGCTCCAAAAAAAAAAAGACTGAATGAGATATGGAAATTTCTGCTGGATATCTCTGGTAAAACTTTGAAACTCTTTCAACTAAATTATTGCTGTCAAAAGAAAAAATAATATAGCACGCCTACTTAATGAGATTTTAATTGGCTGCTTCAATCATATCGCAGTGGGCCTGAGCTGCCATCAGCAATCAGGAAAGGTACTTATTCAAGCAGGAGGTCACAGGAGGAAACGGAAAAATAAAACTGCGAAAAATAACAGTCTGCTCTTTTGTGATGAACTGTGGTGATAAATGTAGAGATTATTAAAATTTACTTTGTGCTATAATGCATATTTGAATTTACTTCAATATTATTTACCCCTGTCACTGAAGCTTTGTCATTGTATGCATTTTTATGTCATTATCACAGTCTCTACCTTTCTGTTCATCTCTCTATCTATACTGTATCTCTTTCTCTTACCCCTCTCTCTTTTTTTGGGGTCTGTATTATTGATAAGAGAAAGCAAACCATTCGATGATGAGGAAATTCTGATGTATATTTTCTGCCCTTCTATACATTCAAAAATTAATACAGAAAATAAAAGGCATATTAAATGATAATGAAAATAATTATTAGTTGCAGCCTCATTCATTTGCATCCCCTCCTCTCCTCAGTTTGCAAGTAATTTTGTTCATAAACCTAAAAGGGCAAAAATTATGCACTTGCAATGTACAGAACAACACATCTATAATGGTCTTTTCACATTGGAAGCAATTTTTTTTTATGTCAATAATAATTTTTGAACCAATATTCTGTCAACGGACCTTTGCACATCAATGGTGGAATAAGGCTGAGTGAAAAGCCATATTTATTTTTTCCACCCCAAGGTAGATTTTTATTTAACTTATGACACGTATGACCAATCACAGTGCAGCTTGGTGGAACATTGCAGCATTGTTACCATAAGCACATGATGCACCAGTCAGCTAAACCTATCTGATTTATTTATTAAAGCGGTGTGCAGTAAATATTTGACCACAGACACACAGTCAAGTGCTATTCCAGGTCGACTGGGGTCATTGTAATTGCTCCTCTCCCTTTTCAGGTGCTGTGTCCCACTGACATCATATAGGTCCAGAAATGACCATGGTACAGTTTCAACCTTTGCACCAAGCACCGAAACTTTCCAAGCTGCCTTTTTATCAATACAGGATGCACTCCTTGTATTTAGCAGAGCCAGCACCTGCAGGTCATCATCGCTTAATGTGGATTTTTGTAGCGCGACCTTTTAGAACTTCACATCTTATTTAGGCATTTACTGTAAATATATGTGGTGCATTTAAATTGTTGTGAAAAGACCTTGATGTGTCCATAAACCCAAGTAAGTACTGTAGTTTTTGTGGCTGAATGTAATGCAAGAGATTTCATAATTGTAACAGCATGTTTATGACAGTTTACATGATGACAAACTTACAATATGCTGTTTTTTTCTGTATGCTGTTTATAAATGACAAGTAGCTATTATATTTTTCCAGATAAAATAGGTGGTCCAGAAAGGGTTTCTAATTAATGGGACTATATCTATCTAAGGCTTCTGAATCAAAATGATGTTAAAGTCCCCATGACATGCTCATTTTGCTCATCTCCAGCCATTTAATGTTTAATCTTGGTTACCTCTAGATTAGCTTGGCACCCCTCATAACTCCAAATAGTCTGTAATTGTTTCAGAATCACAGAGCCAAAAAGCCTCTTCCTTAAAATAAGAGGTCAGTTAGTGAACACACACAACTCCTGCTGCTGGTGTTGTGTTGCAAATGGACAGCACAACGAACTGCAACGGCATTAATTAATATGAAAAATCTCCTCCATAGATACATAAACAATGGTACAGTATATGTACTGATGAAAAGAGATGTGTAACACTCTAAACAAAGCAGGTAATTGAGAAACCCCATATTTTAACTGGCATAATCCAGACATAGTAACTTCTCCATCCTTACAATTCTCTCTAATATTACAGAAACAAGGCATTAACAGACATGCAACATGCTTTTTTTTACCATTAAGTCCCACTGAGTAGCGGAAACCTCACTGCCTTTCAAGTAGCTCCAAGGTCGGTAAATCCAACCAGTGGTCACTGCGTCTTCACCCACACGACCACATACAGTCCCAAAGTAGTGAAATTAATTTTTTGAGCTTCTAAGATGAGAATTCACCATTGTAACATTGTAGATAAGTCCAAAAACAAGGAAAAACATGCCATAGGCCCTTTAAATTAGAAACTTTGGTCATTAAAAATATTGTACTCTTTCTCTGTCAATAGTCTAATGACGCTAACATTTACTACCTAACCCTGACTGGATGCTTGATGTTGTTTGACATTTCTAGCACTTCTAGATGACACAAATTTGTTGCATTTTTTGAGGAAATGCTTGGCCTTTCCTTATCCAATAAGGTAGCTATAACAACACAGAACACAATGCTGCCTTTAATGGGTGTTTACAAATAAAATAAGGACCATGAAATAAAATGTCACAGGACTGTGCATACTTAGGTGACTTGGTGCCCCAGGTAGGCAATGGCATAAAAAACAGCAGGGGCTGTTGTATGTAAGTGCCTCAGTGTGTATACGTCAGCCTGCTCTATTATACTAACTTGCACTGTTGACTGTGCTTTGTTCTGCGCAGTAGCCTGTGGGTAAAATCTACCCCTTCTCTATGTTCACTGAATTACCTGCTGAAATGTGTCAGTAGTTAGCCAGAGTAATTTGACATCTGGCCTATAAAAAAAAGTATACTCCCACAG
>NW_018127972.1:1010325-1016904 GCF_001952655.1 Monopterus albus | reverse complement strand
TTAAAAGTTAAAATAAAAGAAACATTTAAAATATTTGCTGATGGATATTTGTCTTTGTGATGTAGGCTGTGAGAGACCTTTCGGCCAACTGACATAAGTGCACTGAGAACATGGGACTCAAACACAGCATGGAAAATGTCTTCCAAGCAGTGATAAAGCGAAACTGTTTCCGAAAGTGTCCAAAGAGAGAATATGGATATTTTGCAGGCAAACAAATATCTACTGTATATGCTAACACCAGTGTTTCTAAGAGCCTTGTTTCACTCAGAGGAGAGTTTCACAGCCATAAAAAACTGCTCCAACTCTTCAAATGCACTACTGGTGCACCAAGACATTCTGATGAGTTATGTGAGGATGAAAGATTGACTACTGAGGTGGACTTCTTTTCTATATCTGCGACTGTTCCAAGAGCCAAAAGATCCTTCTCGAAACTTAAATTGACTAAGAGCCAAAAGATCCTTCTCGAAACTTAAATTGACTAAAACTTAACTGAGAAGGACACAGCTATAGTCCTGACTTAAAGACAACAGTAGGCTATGGGATTTTGCTCATCCATATGACAAAAAGTGTGCATGTGAACCCACCTGCAAACCTCTAAGAAAAGTCCCTTTCCTAATGAGAAGATTGCTGAAACCTAAAAGTAACAATATGTAACTTTTACATTTAAAATAACAGCTTCAAAATCATTTTGATTGCAGACAGCTGTCTAACAAAGTGAATAGTAGCTCTGCTGTTGCCAGTGCATGTCTGGATTGTCTGTTACTGCTCTGTGTAACTTTGGATGAGCGTCCCTGACACCTTACATAATAGCTGTGCTTTGCTCTATGGCACCAGACCCTTCCGCTAGCTCATTATTCTTACATGTGGAGGAAAAACCCCCTGGGCCTTTGAGTTTATATTTTTTTCAGAAGAGACAGTAAGCACTTTGATTGTGAATATATGGTCGATCTATCCAACTAATACCAATTTAGAAATTAGTTCTGTTTTCACAGCTGTGAATGCTCCTTATCTGACCAAGCTAGCTCTATTGGCCGGCAGCTATATTTCATTCAGAGCACAGTAGTCTGTTGGCGAGGATACCAGTGTTCCAGTTGCACTGTGTCTTCCCATCCTTGGGAACTGGGACTAAAGTTTGGACTTGCTAATTTGCTACATTCGCCTACTGCCATTGTGAACATGCTGTGCAACAGGACATGGAGCAAAGCACACATGTAGTGGTACGTAGCATCGGGTATATTCAGAAGACATCTGTCCCATAGACCTATGTTTTTATGGCTATGATCTCTCCAGCCTAAGCCTGTAGAAACAAACAAACAAAACAAAAAAATGCACACGACACCACCCCAGAACTACAGCATCACCAGAACCCAGCAACAACCAAGAAGAAGAGAAAAAGAGAGAGCAGACTGGACATGAGTAAATACTGGACTGGCTTTTACTCATTGGCAAGAGCTAAAATAACCCTGTCAGGGTTACTAACTCTTATTAGCTACTGTCCTGATGTTAGCTGTAGAGTTCTGCTAACACAAAAACAACACCACCACAGTAGAGTGTCCATCTCTTCTAATGTTATTTATGAAATACCCTGTCTGTGTCTTCCCCTGTCTCACAGACACTTGTAGATTTTTTTCCCAAATGTAAAAACTCATCTACCTCAGTCCCCCAAATAAATAAATTCATGTTAGGCCAGAAGGCTTGGTCAGTCTTTGTCAGTGTCATGCCAAATAAACCTTTGAAGTTTGCAGCCTAACAAACCCATCTCTGCTATAGCTTTCAATAAATTACACTGCCCAGTGTATATTATGTGCAATATGAATGTATATCATGTCGCCAGCAATGTTTCATTCCGTTACACACATCCACATTCAAATTCTTGCAAAAAATCTGATAATACAAGCAGTATTTCAGTAAAATTAAAAAAAAAACTCATTATTACTCAACCATTATTTATTTTTTTTTATGACTGTGCATCTTCAATGTCACAATAAATAAATAATTCCTGTAATACTACTTTACCATTCATTTGTTGTCTTTCACAATTCGGTGACAGCTTCATCTTATAAACAAATGCACATATACCACCATGGTGCAAACTACCAGGGAGCTAGGGGGGAGCTCAGCTCCCCTTAATAAGACATGAGCTCCCCCCAAAACATGATTTGGAAAAATTTGGAGGGGTCTCAGTATAAAATACAGACAATATGTTATTTGCCATATAGGCTATTTCTGTTGTTCTGTATCTTTATCATTGTGGATCATGTGTAAAATTAGGCTATTACTGATGTATGGTTTCACGCATAAGGGTGATTTGCCAAAAATTCATTTGAATAGATACCGACATGTGTGGAATTCTTGCCATCTTGATTGAAGCATGGCGCCACATTAAACTTAATTTTAATGCAAAGATCAACAAAACAATCTTTCTTGATCATGTCAGTTGAAACAAACTTAAAACAAACAAGAAAAGAAGAACAAATGGCACTCTCAACCAATTAGAGAAGGCCACCATCAGGAGTCAAAGCTCACAGCTGTTAATCAGTGTGTGAACATACTTCAGCTATATTGACATGGTCACAGGCTAGCAAGCTACTGATTTCAGTGTTAGCTGAGACAGCTACATGAAAAAAGGTCAAGAAATGAGAGTTTTGAAGAGTTTTCTGTCTAGTAACTAGTCATAATATGCTCCAGTAAAGCAGATATACAGGACCTGTAACATAGCTTAGACCACTGACTGAGCCTCTTTGTATCTATGTATAACCCTGCAGTACTCCTCATAGTTTCATTTTCTTTTAACATTTTTTCCAGCATTGTAGGATTAGCTTGTGACTCTACCACCCTTCATAGTGCACTCAGCAGGATGGCTGACAGCAGTTTCATTTTTAAAAGACCCCTTACGAACAGTACAGTTTAGCTATTTCTCAACAATCCTTACAAGGACCCACACCACCCACACTGTTCTCCCAGCTCCTTTATATCTTCTTAAGAATATGAGATTACTGTATGACACACAGCACACTTAACAGCTTGATACCCCTGAGACAATGTTATTTTTAACCAGCTATCTCTGCAAGTTGTGTCAGATGTGAAACAGCCTTGAGATTAGATGGTGAGATGATTGGGGGTGCTGAGGAGTGAGCATCAAAGAAATGATGGGAACAAAATTAATTGTGATTGAAAAGATTTTTCAGGTTGTAGAGTTTAAGAAAACCTTCCTTTAATTGTTTCCTTTTGTGGGACTAGTTGCAGTTTGCTGATACCAATGGCCTTGATGGTAGAAGCACAGTATGTTCTGATAGCTGCAATTTATAGCTGTGGAATAAATGGTCTTATACTTGTATAGCGCCTTTCTATGCTTTTACAGCACACTCAAAGTGCTTTCCCATTATTCAGCCATTCACCCATTCACACTCCCAAGCACTAATGCATTCACACACCGGTGACATCACCGGGAGCAACTGGGGGTTTAATGTCTTGCTCAAGGACACCTCGACATGTTGACTGGACAAGCTGGGAATCGAACTGCTAATCCTCCGGTTAGGAAACGACCCGCTCTACCTCCTGAGCCATAGCCGCTTGATTGATTGATTGATTTATACTGTGTACTACATGGTTTTACTGTAGACTACATTTTGGCTACACAGGTGAGAAACCTAAGTGCATGAGTAATTTGCTGGCAAGGCTAATAGGAAGATCCAAAGTATAAATAAATGTTAATGTCAAAATGTTCTATTTTCAAATGACTGCTTTTATTTCAATTTGTACAATGAAAACTTTATTAAGACTGATATGCTCAGAGGCAATTATGTAATTGGCTGCTGCTTCATTCTAAATTAGGAAAACAAATTAAGTTTTTTTGGATATGTTTATTTTACTTTTCTAATTACTGATTTAGCAGTGAACATTTTTTTTATCTCCATACACTCATGCATTAGCTGTAGTTGTACCCTGCTAAGGAAAAAATGAGCAATGGAGGAAATAGTTGGGGACTATTTTCAGCCATGGATTAATACAAATCTGGTGCTCTAGTGAGGATTTATGGCAGCAAATATATCAGGGTTTGGCTTCAGAAACAGCACTTGTTAGTGTCAATTCATGTTTGGTTTGTGTCTTTTTATGGAATATGCTGACAGTGAGAATGATGTAGATTATCATGCAAGTTAATCTTGATCACATTATAGAGAGGTCAGTGGAAGTAAGACTAACTCAATAGGTTACTAAGCCTGAGGTTTATGCCATTTGTTTGTACTCATATAGAACAGCAGTATTACTCATATACCCATGGTTCCTACCCTGGGTCAAAGATCACAGAGGGTGCACGAGGGATCATCTGCTCTGAGGGTGTGTGAGGGTGTTAAATACATTCATAATAACACACTTACTGATTAAACAATAGTCTGCATTCGAAACAGTTTAAATATACATTTTTTGTGGTCCTCACTTGAAAAACAGTAAGCTACGTATACCCCTTTCAGATGCAATGTTGGTCTGTCTGTACATTAAATCACATCACTCTCCAGAGGAGACTGTGAGGGACTTGTACAGGCTGTCAGGTCAGACCATGCTTCAGAATGGTCTTTTGAATGGAAAGTTCAGCTTCAAAGCCCTGAAGGATGGTCCTCTTAACAGGACCAATGTTATTTGCATTTATTGTCAGTGTGTACTTCAGTGGTAACTCAGTTCACAGAGTCTCAAATATCACTTGCTGGCCAAGCACACAGCTGATGCAGAGAGCCCTCCTCCCCCTTGCCAAAGGCAGACCATGCTAGATAGTTTGCAACAGAGACACCTGGACAACTCTACAAACTAACTTTACACAGCGATAGCTAAATGGATGGCTACAGCTCGCAGGCCGATTAGCATTGTGTCTTGGGGTTCCTTTAAGGGACATTTACAACCAGTGGTGGAAGAAGTACTCAGATCCTTTACTTAAGCAAAAGTAACTATACCGTAGTGTGAAAATACTCTGTTACAAGTAAAGGTCCTGCCTATATTTTCATATACATTTTAGGGAAAAAAAATCCCTTTCCATGGTCTTGTCTTCAGTGTTGACAGACTCAAAGGTTCAAAAGGTAGCATACTGCCCCAGTTTTGAAAGCTATTTTTCAGACTGCTGTGTGGAAAATTGGAAAACATAATCCTTCCAGCGGAGTCTTTGTGCTCTTCTATAGCAAATTTGGAATGATTCACTTCCAATTAAAACTGATAAAACACCACAATACATTTACATTTTAATTCAGTCAGTGATGATTCAAATCAACATCATCACCAGACAGGATTTAAGTTTATGTTTAAGATGTTGGAACTCTTTAAAACATGTTAACTGTTTAAAAAATGTACCCGACAGAATGTCTACTTTGGAGTATAGTTTCAGGACTATACACATTTTGTTTCATACTGTACAACAGTAAAAACCAGCCTGTATGTGTGGCATAGGTGAAGCATGCCACTGTACACACACACAGTGTGTGAAACAGACACCTGTTTCTCTGTCCCTGTGCTTCTTCTGTGTGACTCAGTCTGTTAGGTATAATAGAATTGTCTCCAGTCGATTGTCACAGAACCTGCAGTTTTCAGATAAATTATGAGACTAGACTCTTTAACTTCAAACAATATCAAAACAGGTTATCTGTACACAGGTGGAACTGTTTGCAGTCTCCTGGTTTTCTGCATAAATTGGTCATGAAATGTGAACAGATCTTCACCAAAGTCACAAATATCAACAAACACAATATTTCAAAGCTTATAGAACACAAACATTTATGATCTTTCAAGCCTTTATTAAGTACACCCATTAGGTGGTTTAGAATCACCTTGACTTATAAAAACAATCAAACAGTGTCAATGTGCTATTCACAAGCAGCATCAGCTGATGTGAGCCTTGCAAAAAAAGAGATCTCAGAAGACCTACAGTATGATGAAAAGTTGTTGATTTGTGTGTAGCTGGAAAGGATTACAGAGTCATATCAAAGACTTTAGAACATTCATCAGTCCACAGTTATATTGTCTGTAAATAGAGATGATTTGTTACTGTGGCTACTCTCAGTAGAACTGGGCGCCCAGCCAACATCACTCCAAAGGCACAGCATAGAATGCTCAGTGAGGTAAAAAAGAACCCTAGAGTAACAGCTGAAGACTTGATGGATTATTTGCAGTTGGTTAACATCTATGTTCATGAGTCAACCACATGCAAAATAGTGAACATGCATGGCAGGACAACACAGAGGAAGCCATTACTCTCCAAAAACAACATTGCAGCATACCTGAAGTTTGCCAAAGACCACCTTGGCACTCCACAACACTACTGGGAAAATATCCTGTGGACAGATGAAACTAAGGTAGAATTGTTTGGGAAGGACACACAGCACTACGTATATGGTATAAAAAGAGAACCGCCTACCAATATGAAAACATCACTTGCCAAACTTGCCATTGTGGAGGGGAAAATGAATTCCAAAGTGTATCAAGGTATCCCACAGGCTAATGTCAAGGTGGCTGTCCATAAACTGAAACTCAGAACCAGCTGGGTGATGCAGCAGGACAATGACCCTAAACATTAAAGTAAATCTACTAGAGCAGTGG
>NW_018127972.1:999782-1009768 GCF_001952655.1 Monopterus albus | reverse complement strand
GAGAGAATGCGGTCATTTTTCAAAATAAAAGATCGTTCAGACTCAGATAATAAATAAAACGGAAATAATTAATAATTTCTTGTACGGCCCGGTACCAAGTGATCCACGGACCGGTACCGGTCCGCGGCCCGGGGGTTGGGGACCACTGTACTAGAGAATGGTTTTGGAGACAAAATCCACCTTTTGGAGTGGCCCAGTCAGAGCCCATACCTCAACCCAATAGAGATGCTGTGGAATGACCTCATGAGAGCCAGTCACACCAGACATCCTAAGAATATGGCTGTTCTGTGAGGAAGAATGCTCCAAAATTCTTCCTGAACGTTGCGTAGGTCTAATCCATAGCTACAAGAAGTACTTGTTTGAGGTCATTGCTGTCAAAGATGGTTCAACCAGTTATTAAAACACTGTTGCCGTTACTTTTTCCACCATCATGGGTGTGTACAAAAAACCATGAAAGATTGTGAATGTTTATGTTTTATCACCTTAGAAATATTGTGTTTGTTGATATTTGTGACTTTGGTGAAGATCAGATCGCATATCCTGGCCAATTTATGCAGAAAACCAGGGAAATGTAAACAGTGCCTTTACTTTTACTTGCAACTGTAATTGTAATTAGCTGTTGTGCTTGGATTTGGCAATTCTTAATGGGAGGCTGAAGCACACCTCCTCAGCGCATTCAGCATAGCAGCATGCAAAGACAAATGAATTATAAAACAAACGGTCCTAAATAACAAAATTTGTTAGGAATGTGAGAAGTCTGGATTTATTTTTTTGTTTGACTTTTGTTACACCCTTCACACAGTATTATTCATGACTCATGGCTTGTTATTGTGCCACCCACTTGCAGGACAATTGGGGTTTTAAGTGTTTTTAAAAGTGAGTTCCTGTTTTGGTTGTATTTCATACACATTTAAGGATGCAGATGTGTACAGGTAAAGTGGTACAGTCTTGTAGCTTTTACTTTCCATTTTTTCCAGATTTAAATAATATAACTGGAATAGCTGATGTCCAGATGTCTGTTAAGTGGACTAAACTTTTGAGAAAAGTTTGTTTTGTAGATTCTAACCATTACTTTAATGACCATATGTTGAATACGGTTTTCTTGGCAAATTCAGTTTAAATCTAAAATACTCCATACACATTATGGTGCTACACGTGGGGTTACAAGAGCCAGTACAGTAATATTGGCTATATTTCTAATAATATTGCTATAAATGAACATTGACAAGGTAGTGTATGATACCAGGTGAAATTTTAAATTAAATATACATTACAACAAAGATTACACACTTAGACTGTGTAAGGTTATATCAAGTTCAATGTACTCTGTTGCTAAGATTAATTTTATCATCTCCTTGGGTTTTGAACGTAGTGTTTATGTTGAGACAGGCCTTAGAACTTTTCAGATCTCATACTCAGGGGGCTTCAAGATGTGATCCAGCATAAGGCCCCATAGAACCTTAAATGAGCCCTGGTTTGTCTGGTACAGAATCTATGTACTATATATACAGTATACTGTACATTAGGTATACATTTGAAAATAGTCAGCAGATTTGTGTATATGATTCACTAAAATCTCCCCAGACTATATCATAATTCGTCAGAGACAAAACATCAAAGGACATTTCTGGGTCATGTTCTTGCTGAACATGCATACCTGGGTCAGAGATTCAAGGAACTGCACCTGCTTTTCACAGTCACACACACACAGTTGTGTTTCTGTCACTTCAGAGGACATGACTTATAAAGTCATGTTATAGTCAAACCACTATAAAGTTGAAAAATTTACATTTCAGGAACTTGCTTTAGGTCTCTAAAAGAAAGCTGTGCCTTCACAGCTGAGTAATACCAGCCCATGTGCACACAGAGAGAAACTCTCTGCCTCGTATAGTCCAGGAATAAACAGTCTGAGAACAAAGTGTACAGGAAAAAAGAGATGAACGACAGGATGTTCCTGGAAAAGGGCCAATGCTCAGATTGAGTGTTCTGCTTCTTGTTTCACACCACTTTGGGTGTGAAAAGAAACAGGCTATAAAAATGTAACTTTTAAAAGTTTCAATTGATTCATTGATTGCTTCAATATGTGATAGATGAAGGCCGAACTTTACCAGAGAAGACAAATCACCATCATTCTGCCGCCACCAGGAGCCATACCACACCCATACCATACTGGGGTTTGTGTGTTTCCATTATCTCAGAAACAATGGAAACCAGACTAAAAGATGTGATATTTGGCCCTACTCAGAAGCAGGTCAGCCTAGGAAAGAGACTGGCCCCCATTAAAAAAAGAAGGAGATAGCAGTGCAGTATAAAGAAGTAAACAGAAGCCAATACCACTGCTATGTCTGTAAAATCCTTGTTTCCTCTGTTGTGCATCTATTGTTGATGTCCCTTTTTGGTCATGCTGAAGACGTACTCTGCAAGAGCAACACTCACACTGTGCAGAGGAGACCTAACTGTTTACTGGGACCAGGCAGCCTGGGCCAATAGCTGGCCAGCTGGCCTGAGTGCAGGATAGTTCCCTGTGGCAGTGGAATGACGGCATATGTGATCCTGACATGTTCCAGCCCAAATGTAGCAAAGGCCTCAGTAGTTTAAAGATCTTTTAAAGTCAATCAGCCTCTGTCTTTGGCCACTTCAAAACTAACCTGATCCCTCTGAAATACAATTAATGTGATGTTGTCATAAACCGATGTCACCAGAAGTCCAAGTGACATCTATCACAGACTGCTGAAGGCTAAAGAGCAAGAGATGAAAGTAAAGCACTTTACCTTAATATGCTCATAGTTTTCTGATTTAAATACTTAATTAAATATTTTATAGGCATGTCCACACACATCCAGAAGATAATGTACCTGTATGTAGGTATGTATATGTGTCTCTGACTGCATTTCAACTATGTCAGCATGCCCATATCCTCCTCTCTTTTCATGTCCTATACACTTCATCTCTCTCATGTTGTCTCTTACAATCATCCCCCACCTCAGAGGCAAGGATGTTAGTGGGCAAGGAAGAGATGAGGAGAGAAAATCAGATGAACAGAGAGACGGCAAAGGGGAAGGGACACAAAGTGGATTACAGTGGAGTTGCATCATTGTGTTTGAATGCAGAGGCCCACTTCTATTTGTCCCACATAATTATTGCTGTGTTTACTGACAGCTACTGTCAGTAGAATGTAAAAAATGTTCTGTGTATCTACCACTCAGTCCATATCCAGATCAAACTGAACCATGCTTCAGTTCATTTCTAGTGTGCAAACACTTTTTGGGGTGGTTTGGACCATCGACTGTATAAAATATGGACGCCATGACAGCTCCCAGAAGTGAATTTGTTTCCGGTACAGAACCAAGGCAGCCATCTGCAGCGCCAACTCAACCAATGGCTCTAACCATCGAGGGCATCAGGGGGGTTCAGTGTCTTGCCCAAGGACACTTAGACATGTGGACTGCGGGCACCGAGATTCAAACCTTCAACCTTCCGGTTGGGAGAGGGCTGCTCTACCCACCACACTGTCGCCTCCCTCCCAGTTGTCGCTACTGTGCAGAATCTGGTTGCAAAATGCTAAGATGGCAGCTGACATAGTGATGATATTTTGGCTTCACTTTTATATAGGGGGGGGGAAATGGTGGCGACATGTTCTTATTTATGTTCAGACCTTCAGCCCGATTACAGGAAAATGAGGTGGGTTATCATCACCCAAACAACAAAAAAAGACAGCTCATCTTTTGAATAATAGACTAACATGTGCACTTTACTTCTCTTTCCAGAGACAGTGGCCAAAGTTCGCAGAACTGCTTGGAGTTTTCACCTCTTGATCTGTCGGCGACAATAAATGTTTTGCTCTATGAGGACATTCATGTCATATATTCAGTATAACTAGTCTCGTATACTGAGCTCAAAGTTGGTGCTGATGAACGTTTCTAATTTAAGTAAAAAAAAATACAATAAACAGAAAAAAATATCTTTTTTTGCGCACACATGGAGTGTTTGTGTGTGTGACTGGATTTAGATCTTCAGGTGAGACCAGTGATCCCTTAATACATCTTAGTGCATTCAAACCCAGAGACCCCCATGGACAGTAAAGTCTATACCGGACATCCTGCTAACAGCATGGAATCCTGTGTTAATAATCTTCTGCTATTGAGGAAATCCTGTGTACAACATAATCTCCCCTCTCTATTTAAACAAATGGCATTTCCATGCATTTTGGGATGTTTGCATATGTGTTGTGTACTGTACATACATGTCTCTGTGCATATTTAAGCTTGTGTGTGTGTGGCCTTGTTTATATATACTTGTGGGGATGGAGCACTGTCAGCACACCACTTTGTGGGGCTGGAAGTCATGTGAGAACCACAGGCTGTGTCCCATGAATAATTTTGTTGAAATTTAAAAAAATGACAGGGTGTAAGGTTAAAGCAAGTGTCAGTTTTGGTTACAATAAGGGTTAAGGTTAGCTGAAGTCTCCTGGAAATGAATGTAAGTCTATGTATGGTCCCTGTACATGGCGACCGCAAAGGTGTGTGTAAGAGAGAGAGAGAGAGAGAGAGAGAGAGAAGCCTAAAGAGGACAGCATGTGTCACCGCTGTCCTCAGAGAGAGGTGGAGACAGAGCAACACTTTTTCCTGCACAGTAACACCTATGAACACGTAAGAACAAAGTTCACTGCACAAATTAAATGTAAAATCGCAGAGTATGACTCACACCCTGACCAACTCAAATCACAACACCTACTGGGAGAAAACGGTGTCAGCACCTTAACAGCTGCAAAATTTGTTTATACATGGCACAGCCTAAGGGACAACCAGCACAACAACAACAACACATTTCATCTGGAACTACTGACCCGAAACAAACACCAGAGAGTTCTCTGCCACTTTCTTGATTTTAATGCATTTCTTATTGTTTTTTAACAGTAGCCTATATTATTGCTGTGTTTACTATATTCTTGTTTTTCTATACTATTTTGTTTAATTAATTATATAAATGTCTTTTTTTTATTTATTGTGATATTTGCAAATGTATTTATATATCTGCAATTTGAAGGCTAATGCTTTGGCAGTACTGTATATGTAAGTGGCCAGTAAAGCTTACTGAATTGAATTGAACTGGAATTGAAATTGAATTGTTAGAGAAAGAGAGAGACAGAGAGAAATACCCAAGAAATATGGCTCAGAATGGCTAATAGCCTCTTAAGGCTTGAGTTGGGCTAATGCGTGGTTAATAGGCTCCTAATGGGTGGCTGATTCTCTGTGTTTTAAGCACATACTGTACCCACTATGACACATGTATAATGCAGGGCTCGGGTTTAATTTGACCACTTTTACAGTTTTTTGTTGTTGTTGTTGTTTTACTTACTAGTGATAGCAGCAAAGACAGTCTCACTCACCGGCAGGGCCATAACTAGGGTTTTAGATATACTGAGGTCATGATTGAATCTCCTCCCTGCCATAATTCAATTCCTGCAAATTTTATTTCAGTGTAGCGGTTCTTAAAGAAAATTTCTCTGAAAATAAACAACTGCTTATACATTCAGTATGACTTAATTCCAGCTAAAATAACTATAGGCCTACTTCATTCCCTGTATTTGGATTACATAACTAGTTCTAGGAAATTTCTTTAGTAATAAGAAAATTATGCACCTGTAAAATTAAGTTCATCAAGTGAAGAAACACTGAAATGTGGAAAAAAAAATCAGCCCCCTACTGTTTCAGAATTTCCAGCTGATAATATTTTCCATTTGATAACAAGTAGCTGAGCTGGAAACCTTGAAAACCTCCTTGACAATACAAGTGTAACCCAATATGAATACATTATTTAGATATGAACCGATAGTTCACTCTGAACATATGCAAATATTCCCCTGATTGCAGATAGAAAACTGCTAGACTACAACACCCTTGTAGTATCCACTGTAAAATCCCTTAATCCCTCTCTAAACAGTACACAGTATATACTATAACAGTAGAAAGAAAAACAAACAGAAAAAATAAAGCATATTTGGTGTTGTAGTCTTTATTCATTAACAGTGAATGAAAAGTACAGAGCTATCCACTTACAGTACCTCCTAAGTGTTAAAGGTTGGCTGCTAGTCCACTCCAAATGAACTGTCTTTATGAATTGTCACCGAAAGCAGCAAGTTTCACTTCTGGGTGAAGTCTCAGAAGGTTTAAATAATTAATGAAGGTACTACCCAGAAATTATACTATTTCTCCCAAGTAAAAAATAAATGTGTTTTTAAACTTAAATGATACTTTTAGCATGTAAAGTGTATTAAAAGTTTTAAGAAATGCATTTCTACTTGTGTAGTGTAGTAAAAGTACATTTTTAAAAAGTGCTGTCCACACACACGTTGAGTTACAGGAGCTCATTAATACCATGCATTGTGACCTTCTTTCCAACTTTTATTGCAGTGTTTTCAGCACTTCATATTTTATTCTCAAATGCCTTAAAGTGCAAACACAGCTGTATCACATTTTGTGATATGACATGACAGTTTACAAAATGAGCATTCACTGGACTGTCATACTTCTCACTAATTGGTTCAGCTGTTTTCAAACTGTGAGAGTTGAAATGTGACTGACTGACATATATTAATTGCCAGAACCCTTTGATTTTCCACCTCACTCAGTCCTTTTGTACGCTATGCACCTGCACACAGGCTGTATGAACCAAATACAGCCTGTGTGCTCGATAACTTTTAGTCTCCCCAAGTATGATGCCCCGCTGCTGTCGCTGTATTAGCTATTTTGCTAGTGGAGCAGAAAAGATTGAATCAACAACAAATGTTTGTTTTTATTATGATTGATCTGATTTCTGCTACTAAAATTATTTATGTTTAAAACCATAATACATTTTATGTTTAAAAACATAAAAGATACCAACAGTGGGCCTGCTGGCCATGAATAAATATTATAATGTCATAATTGCCTAAATGTTATAGTATGTTATAATGAGCACCATGTGCAAATTGCATCTGTTAGCATCCAAATTTATAACCTGATTATGTGAGCCATACTTTGTTAAAGACAAACCAGAAGCAATGAATGTACTGTACAAAGTATACAGTATGTTTCAGACATCCTCAGTTAGAAATAAGGATTATAGTTACCTAGACTTTTCTGTATAGATGATGTTTTTTGTAAGCCAACCCAGAAGTTAGTATCACTCTGGCTCGCTTGACTAAAAGCCAATGTGATTTTTCCATAGGCTTTTAGATTTCTGTAGAAAATAAGCTTTCTGACAAACAAAAAGTGCTTTTGACATTTTTTGTTCAGCAAGATAATTTTCAAAAGTGACCACCACTTTTATGATTTTTGAAGTCCAAATACAATTGCCAGATGTAGGAAGCTATTGTTTGGCTAAAAACGGTCCTATGACTTCAGTATCACCACCATGGCTTCCAACTTATTTGATTTCTAGCACTTACCTCTTCTATAATGTCCTTTCCTCTTAGCATGATCTGAAATAGCTAGGTGTCATGGCTGTGTCAGTCAGTTGAAATAGTTGCAAGTGCCCAAGGTTCAAAATAATGAGGCTGGTGACATCTAAATTCCCAGACAGCCTCTGTAGTCTCATTTAGTCACTTGTTAGAAACCGTCTTTTTTAAGACATGTAAAAGCATTGAAAATTACGAGTGGGATATTTACTGACATATTTTACTTCACAGAACAAAATGTGAAAATGTATTAGCCTTGTGTTAACCACAGACCTTATTTTAGGTGCCTAACCAAAAACCCATTAAAAAAAATCGAATAAAATTCAGGGCGAGGGAACAGGAAGTGCAAAAATGCTAATTCAGCTCCAGGTTTTGGGACTCATTTCTACAACACTCTATTTTACTTCAGTGTGTAGAGTCATCTGGTTTGAATGTGAGATACAACTTCTCATACTAATTCCTTTTATTATCTGAACAGATAAAATCAGTGGTGGAAGAAGTATTCATTCCTTACTTAACTAAAAGTAGAAATATCCCAGTGTAAAAATAAAATATGCAATCAAAATGTTAAGTAAAAGTACAAATTATTAGCATCAAAATACTAAAAGCAAAATCACTTATTATGCAGAATTTTAAAGTTATTATTTTATATGTACAGTATATCATATTATTGGATTATAATTATTGATCCATTATTGTCTTCGTCACTTTAATGTTGCAGCTAGGAAAGATGGATTTTAACTACTTAATATGCTTATAATTTTAATTACTGCTGGGTAGCTTGTGAATTTCTCACCAGGGATCAATGAAGTCTTATGATTATACTGTATTTTGTTTATTGATCTGATTGTGAGAAGTAACTACTAACTAAAGCTATCAAATAAATGTAGAGTACAAAGTACAATGTTTGCCTCTAAATGTAACAAAGTCAAAGTGTAAAGTAGCAGAAACTTGAGTAAATGTACTTTTCACCAGTGGAGAGCAAATTTTTAAAAGCCAGTATTTCATGCTTTTGAGGGAGAGGAGGAAGGCATCGGAGCCTCCACAAGTCATTTTTTGGAACCTAATTATGTCTAATAGCTATTTTAAATAGATGGCGAGTGTCTGTCAGCTCTGTGGTAACTTCTCCTCCTTGAGCATGTTAGCACCAGTTAAGATATCTTGCTCTTGCTTAAGGAAGGCAAGACTAATGCCATGCCTGTCCGGTTAGTGGTTTGGTTTAGTGAAATGATTCCTGTCTCACTATTGATTTGTTATCATAAAAAAGTGCTATATTGTGAAATGTGAAAAACAACGTGAGAAGAGAGAGAAAAAACTTATCACCTATTGCTTGGAAGGTCACCCAGATTGAGCAAGGATGATGGCCATGACAGCAGGCAAGGGGGGTCACCGCACAGCCTGTAGTTGTGAAGTTATGTAAAGGTTTTTTTTAAAACATTATGTAGATAATCATTAATTTTGCTTATTTGTCTAACAGTACACAGGTCATTAATCTGTCTGGTGACCTCAAATATGTCATCTGTGGAAACTTGCTTGTCACAGATGCTATTGGGGTTTTTTTCTCAATAAATCTTACACTTTTCAACAGACTGTTTAGACTTTGAGTGATTTTTGACAGCAGATAGAGAACTGTGTGGGTGATAACTGGACCCCAACTGGCCCTGGTTCTCCCACAACATAAATAGTTTTCTTTGGACACTGATGAAATTTAGTATGAAAAGGCACAAGACTGAGTAATGCACCACTCATAAGAATAGAAGACGAGTAGAGTGAATAGAATCAGGAGACTTAGAGCTAACAATAATTTGTCCAAGGTTGTGTGAAGACCAAATCTGGTACAGACCAAAACACACCTGAACTAGAGCCCCTAGGACAAAATTTCCCTTGAGATTATTGTCCTTGCACCATGACACCAGACTGGCCACCTCCCTCTTGTAGGCCGCTTCATCCAGTGATGCGATCTATCACTGCGGTGTCATCCACAAACTTTAGGATGACGTTGTCCTTGTGGGAGGCAATGCAGTTGTGGGTGAACAGGGTATAGACGATGGGACTGAGGACACATCCCTGTGAGGTGCCAGTGTTTGTAACAATGCTGGCTGAAGTTCTATTGCCAATTCTGACAGTCTGAGGCCTGCCAGTCAAAGTCCAGGAGCCAGTCACAGAGGGTGGGGTGCAGACCTAGTGTGGACAGTTTGTGGGTGAGTTTGTGGGGGATAACTGTGTTGAAGGTGGAGCTGTAGTCAATGAAGAGTATCCTGATGTAGGAGTCTCCATTTTCTAGGTGAGAAAGGGAATAGTGGAGTGCAGCAGCGATGGCATCTGAGTTGTCCCTGTTGGGCCGGTAGGCATACTGCAGGGGGTCCAGGGTGCCCGGTATACTGCTCTGAATGCGGGCCAGCACCACTCTCTCAAAACGCTTCATAATGATTGGGGTGAGTGCCACTGGCCTGTAGTTGTTCAGGCAGGTGACTGGGCTCTTCTTGGGAAGGGGGGTGATGGTTGTGGTCTTAAAGCAGGTGGGAATGATGCTCTGGCTGAGGGAGAG
>NW_018127972.1:941535-999685 GCF_001952655.1 Monopterus albus | reverse complement strand
GTTGAGGTCATCCGGCAGGCTGTCTGTGGAGCTGATGATGCTGGGGGTGGTCCTGTAGTCTGTGATGTGCTGCAGGCCTTGCCACATCCGTCCGGAGTCAGCAGTAGAATAGAAGCCATTCAGCTTCTCTCTGTACTGCCTCTTGGCCGCTGTGATGGCTTTCCTCAGTCTGTACTTCGGAGCTTTGTACTCTGTTTCATCGCCTGATCTGAATGCATGAGAGCCAGCGTGCAGCATATGGCGTACCTGACAGTTTATCCAGGGCTTCTGGTTGGGAAACCTCCTGACTTGTATGGTGGGCACAATGTTGTCAATATAGGTACTAATGTACCCGGTCACATACTCAGCATAATCCTGTACGCTGACAGAAAAGTCCTCCAAGGTGGCTGCAGCTTTAAACACATCCCAGTCTGTCTGGGCAAAACAGTCCTGCAGGATGCCTTCAGTCTCTGGGGTCCAGAGTTTAATTTGTTTGGTGACAGGGTTTGGAACATTTTTATAAGATATGTTGTACAGATGAAGCCAGTAGCTGGTTAATGTAGCATAAATGTGTTTGTCATATGTTTGATTTGTGACACCTTTGTTATTACCTGATTTTGTTGAGACCCTGAGATTAAATCTAGTTTGCAGGCCTTTATTATTTAAATGTAAATCATGCTTACATTGTGTGTTTTAATAAACCAGTTTGCACTTACATCTGCTTATAAGGCAGTTTTTGAACTTAAATTTTTATATGACTATGACTAATATAAGATAACACGCATTTCAACGATCCTTGAATTTTTAAATTTGCTCCAGGAAAAAGAAACTTTATTCTGTCCATAGCAAAACTCTTTTGGGAAATGGGCTTGTTTTGATGCGGTTTACAGAACAATATAGAACATAAATACTGATAAAAAAAAGATGAGGAGGAACAATATCCCAATTTCTTTAAAGCTGGGGCCAGTGCTTCTGACTTTGTGTGTGTGTATTAGGGGCATCACTCTATGAGACAGTTGTTATATCAAGGCAAAAGTATAATTAACAAAAGATTTCCTTTATTTCTTCTCTAGCCAAACCTACCAGAGGAAGCACATTTGTTGCCATTTCTCATGTTTTATTTGTTTTTGGATGTACTGTATATTTATGTATACAGCATTTCACACAAACAGCAAGCAGCAGGGAATACAACAATACTAAGCAGGCGTTCAGAATGAGTCCAGTAAAATGCAACTCCTGTGTTTTTATGCAAGAAGCTGCATTAGTCAGGGGCTGAGGGGTTGCAGAGGGTAGTGTTGTAGGTGTGTACAATACAGCCACGTTGTTCAATACAGTATGAGTGGCTTCATCTATGTTTCCAGCCTGTGAGTTTCCATTGTGTTTTGGTTAGCCATGCTGCTAATGTAGCCTACTCTGCCTTAACAATAATTCTACCACCAGTGTGTCGATGCTGATAGATTAAAAAAGCACCATTTAATAACTAATGAAAGTGCGTGGCATGTCCTAATGGTGTTGTCAGGTTTGCCTGGCTGCACCTGCCTCTCTCACTTCTCTCCCTCTATTTTAGCTCCCTTACCCCTGATTTGTTTATCTGACACACCTGCCTAACGTCCCCTGACTCACCACCAGCTGCACCTGATTAGTTTCTTCCTATTTATACCGTGCTCATCGTCCACTTCCCTGCCAGTTCTTTTTAAACTCTAGCCCGTTTCTATGCCGATCTATTGTTTTTGTCTACTATATGTATTTGCTCACGTTCTTCATCCCAGCTCCGTTCCTGCCTTGTGCCCCGTGTCTTATCTTCCCAGCTGCTATCGCTCCTTCAGACCACGTTCCTCCTCAACTCCACATCACTCCACCACGCAGGTCGATGCACAGTCTCCCATTAACTGTTTCTCTGACTCTGTCCCCCTCAGCAGACAACCACCACGACCAGTCCAGGAGTGAATCCCAGCATCCGCAGCCCGGCCTCCTCCTTATCTCATCACTGACTGTATGTTTTCCATGTCTGGCGCTCGACACCCGGTTCTGCTCCGTATTCCTTCACCTGGTTGTACACATATTTGTTATCGTCACTGTAAATAAATTGAGCACTTCTTGCACCGAAGTCAGCTACCTGGGTCCGTCATTTTGTACTCGCTCACCTCCCTACCAGAGCGATCCTAACAGGTGTGTTAACTATGGCAAACCCTCACAGAAATGAATGGAAAGGGCTGCATTTTTTCCACATCTTTGAAACTCAGTCTGAACGTGACCTAACACAGAATGAATGTTTGATAATGGACTTGTATTATGGCTTCCAGTGTAGCAGGAGCTGATAATGTAATCATTCAGAGAATAAACTGTTTTTATGAAGAACAAAATAGGTTAATGTGAGCATTGGCAGGTTCTGTGGCTGCCAAGCAGGTTAGGTTTCCTGCTGTCACACTGCAGTTCTAAAACTGGCATATTTTTACAAGTAACCATCTACTTAATGGCTTTTATTTTCTGAGAGAGATGGGTTACTCCTGATTAATTTGACTTGATGAGTTGACACGTTTATGAAGACATTATCCTGAAATAAACGGGCTACCTTCCAGCCTCCCACCAAGCCTCTGGTCTTGGCTCTCTGGTGAATCAACCTTCCAAACTCCAGTCAAAACAGCAATTACTTTTCAGCACTCTGAGAGCTCCTCTATTCTTTCTCCTCTCCTCACTCATTCACATCTCTTCAGTCTCTCACTCCTCTGCTGTATTGTTATTTGTGTAGCTTCTATTGTTGTCATTTCTATTGTGCATATACTGGATACAAGCCCCTAACCCGGTGAGATACAGCATGTGTTTAATTAGAAAGTAAATGACTGTTTTCACACACCAACACGAAGAGGACAGACTCTAAGAATGTGTCAGGCACCCAGCAGAGATTCCAGGAAGGTACCACTCACAGTGAAGAGACTCCACACATAACCCAGTAAAATGATCTTCTCTTTTTACACTTCTGTATTTGTAAACGGGTTTAATGTGTTAGCGAGCCTAAGAGGTTATGTTAGGCTAATGCTGTTACCTTTTAAAAGAGCTAGGCTAGCAGTTTTCCATCTTTGTGCTTTCTGCAAGCAATGTATACAGTGAACTGTTTTCAGATTGCAGTGCTGCTACTTTAATTAAAGGGTCTGCATACTTTCTCCCTCACTGACCAACACATGAAGACATACAATACAGTGCGATGCCCTGACTGCTGCTGTGACATTAACTAATGTTAAGTCCATCCCATCACCAGTATGTGATCCCACTATTGCTCCTAAGCACCACCAGAGCATTCTGTCAAAGTCTGCAATGACTGGTGGACTGAACACAGTAAAGGCTGTAGGACTCACTGAACTGATTGAGGAACTGAGGTTGACTGGCTGACAGCGGCTGGCTTAAGTGTCTGAGTAATAACAAATATTATGTATGTCTTTTGAGACATCGTGCCACTGCCAGTTATTGCACTGTTTACATTTTCATCATTAAATCAGGATCACCAACTGTCATGCTTTTGGGCTGTGACAGCTGCCATCAGGGTCCTTGTTAGTCTTTCCTGCTCTCCAAATCAGACTGACACCAAATAAGAGGAACATCAGGCTTCTTCCACATTTCAATGCCAGTATTTTGTCCATAACCATCACAGAGAGCACAGTGGCTTCAGCTGATGGAGGCATGCACACACGTATTTCTAGGAAAAACACACAAACATGACTTTATCCTGTAATTTCACATATATAACAAATTGAAATGTCGATAAAATAAAAGCTTTTATGTAATTAAGACAGCCTGTAACAAATCAGATTGAGGCTAACAAATAATATCTCCTCATGTCATCATGCCACTGAATGTAATTAACCTTAATAGGAGCCTTTTTTGTAACAGCATTAATTGTTTCTAATTACTAATTATTCTAATGGTAAATTACATTCTGCATTTCTAGCTGTCACTCTGATTGACAGGCATGTATCTCACTAGTTCTCAAAACTGACACCTTATTGTCGCCAGTCTCGCATCTCACTGGACTTTGTCACTGGCTTGCCACCATCTGACAGGAATAAAGTCTGTTTCACTGTTATAGATCAGTTCTCCAAATTTCACTCTCTGTCATTTCCCAGACTATCCTCTGTTAAGGAGGCTGCTAAACTCCTGCTACAAGATAGTTCAGTTTCATTAACTCTAACAAACACAAATTTTTGCCTACTTCTTCTGTCTTCCTGTCTGGTTTACCTGGCTACCTGTTGCTGATCACTGCCTCATTTCTGACTTGGAATCCCATATATCTCTTCCGGCTTTTGTTTGCTGGATCTTCCAATAAAAGTGAAGTCCTAGCAGTGTCTCTGTAGTTGTGCATTTAAAGTGGAATTTGCAGATTAGCAATGGCATTGAATCAGTGTGTATGAAAATTATGTAGAAACTAGATTAAAAAAAAAAACATACTGTATTTCCTTATAGTCACTGCAGTAACACTTGGAGTGGTTTTTGTGAGGGGGTTTTATGTTATAGGAAGTGGAATGACATGTCAGACTGCCAATGACAGCTGTCAGATCATCTGAAACACACCCCCCTTTTTATATAATCAAATAAATAAAACTAACTTGCCATAAAAATGACCACTTGCAGACAGACCAGTGGGACAATATCTGCCAAAATCAACAGGATTCACCTCTGGGAAAATTAGATTTGTATTTTGAGTTTTTAATTCATATGACAAATAAACACTTTGACCATCTGCTAACATGGGGGAGGTGCAGGGTTTATGACCTATATGTCAAACAGCCACCAGGGTGCAAATGGGATTATACTTGTATAGTGCTTTTCTATGCATTGCAGCACACTCAAAGCGCTTTCATACTATTTGGCCAGTCACCCATTCACACTCCCACATTCATGCACTGGTGACATCACTGGGAGCAACTGTTCAAATGCTCAAGGACACTTCGACATGTGGATTGGACAAGCTGGGAATCAAACCACTTCTAGTTAGGAGATGACCTGCTCTACCTCCTGAGCCACAGCTGCCACAGCCGCGATCGACTTGGCAGTGGCTTCACCTCAGTGAGCTGTGAGGCTGTCCATCTTCATATACAGTACAGTGTATGGTCCCCATGAGGGAGGTGAATCACCACAAAGATAGTGCGCTCCTGGTGTTTGGTCCCCACAGCTGTAGAAAAACAAGGCCACACATAAATACGCACTCACACACACACACACACACACACACACACACAACACAGCTGTGTTGACATGTGGCTGTGCGCCAAGCAGAGGTCAGGGTTGCCACATCTGTCACTTTGCTTCACCAATGAACACCGTCAAAGAGGGGTGGATGAATGGATGGAGTGAGAGCCAGAGCTGGAGAGACAGTCAGGAGTAATGGGAGGACAGACAGAAAGGAAAGAGAAGCAGAGGGACTGTTGTTGTTCTAGGCAGCAGCCAAATCATTGTGTATAAAATGAAAACAGCTTACAACTGGTGAAAGAAACAAGAATGCAATGTTTTATAAAAAAAAATCACATCCATCAAACATGTAAACATTTTTCCTGTTTAGCTAAGTCTGCTGTTGATGTGATCATAGTCACAGCTGTGTTATACTCTCAGTTGTCATTAAGCCCATCACTGACAAGCATTATGGCAGTTTCGCTAGTGATAAACTCTGTCTGTGTGTCTCTGTGTGTCTGCGTGCATGTGTGCGTGTGGCTATGTATTTGACAGTGAAAATGTCTTTTTGTGCAGGTGTCAAAATTACAGTTACTTGACAAATGTCATCTAAAGCTCCGTGTGGACTTTTAAATACACAGTGTGAGTACTGTATGTGCGTGCATGTGATTCTGTTTGCTGCAGTTGTAAATTATGCATTGCACATCTGGCTTGGTTTAGGTCAACTATCGGCCCAACATTCTCATCCAATCTCACTCCATGTCCATTGCAAAAGGATAGAAGATCCTCGTTATCATGTTATGGCAGTGGATCAGCTGGTGGTGGAGAGCCAGCCTGCTGCGTTTGATCCTCCTAATTTCCTGTTTGTAGACTTACATATCAGGGCATCCTGATATTGTTTCTTAAAATAAGATCATAGGCTGTTTTAGTGAAGCTTACAGGTTGTAACTAGGTTAAACAGGCCTGTCAAGCTGTGTATTTCACTATATGCATAAGTAGTGTGCATGAGGCTTTAGTAGGACATGTGGCATTAAGAGTTTGAAGGGGGGTGGCCGATTTTTGTTTTTCCAGAACCAAACACACAAGAGCAAAAGTGTACTGAAAGGATTAAACAGTGTGTTTATATTTTCTAACATACAGTATGTTAAATATGTCAGAACATCTGCTTTAAAAAAATCAGTGTGCTGCTCAAAAGAGAGGTTAAGGTCAAATGTAACAACAAAGTTCTTAACTGTCAGACTATGACAAATCACAGTTATTTAGAGTTACTGCTAGCTGATCAAACCAGTCTCAACAATGCTGATGTTTAATAGAAAAGAGAACCTGAGAATTAAAAATAGAGGATGTTATCATATTGGCTGCGTTGCACCAGCCACTTTTGTGTGCTCCGCAGTACTATAAAGTGCTGCACAAAAGAGACAAGCTTTACAGACAGTTATGAGACAGGATCTGGTACGTGTCTCGAATAACTTACTGGTGGTTGGTGAAAGAACTATTGTGGCTGAATAGCACTAGCATGTATCATATTACCGGTTAACTTGTCAGGGACATTTATTAAACCTAATTTACTGCCAGGTGCGGAAAAAATTGCGTCACTCAAATTTTTCGATTTAGCGGTGTATTTAACAACGGCAGCAGCAGCAGTAGTGTTAATTTCAATGCAGTTCCACTTGTAAGAACCTGGTGCATGTATTGTGCACAAGTGGACTGAGATGTGGTGTAGAAGACCATATAGGTTTACTGCTACTGAACTTTAATATCGATTTAGAAACCAACAAACATATTTCTGAATTGTTACAGTAGTCCTCTACAAACCGAACTGTCTTTCATTTCAGTCAGTGATTGAAGAATGACATGACCTGAAAGCCTGCAAAAGTCCCTCGTGTTCTCCTCTGCCATCCTAAAAAGAGAGTTGATTTAAAAACATCCTCTCCTTCTTCAGATGTGTTGTTAATGCTGCCCACTTCTCAAATGAATAACAGCTGCCATGCTGACAGCAGGACCTCACATTTTAAACCTGCTTTCTCCTGAGGTTAAAGAGCAGCTAGCTGAAAACCAATGCATATGGGTATTTACTAGTGTTGCTGATTGACTCGGGTCCAGATCTTGACATTTTAGTGCAGAGTATTTGAGCTAGTATTTGTGTTATAAATGTGTAGAGAGACTGCTCTCACCTGAGTGAAACACAGCTATTGCAATAGAATTTTTCTGTTGGCTGATGTGGTGACAGGTTACGTGTATGCGCCAGCTTTCGTCA
Source organism: Monopterus albus (assembly GCF_001952655.1). Taxonomy (NCBI): domain Eukaryota; kingdom Metazoa; phylum Chordata; class Actinopteri; order Synbranchiformes; family Synbranchidae; genus Monopterus; species Monopterus albus. The sequence goes on along the minus strand of NW_018127972.1, from coordinate 992,289 downwards.
CTGACCAAACACCTCTCACCCCCATCAGTCTCCTGCTGATGCAGACTGCACAGAGTCAGGAGTTAGAAATATGTGGATTGCAACAGAGTATTTAGTGTGTTAGCATAGATGAATGATTAATGATTACTGCTGTAGCTTAGCTTGCCCCCACCACCACCAACAACTACTAAAGACCCTTTTTACTGGATTTGTGGGCTTTTACCATGTGTCAGAGTCATATTTTTACTTTGGTCAGAAACCCCCACACCCCTTCTCAAAGTCTGGTATGGAATTTTTACCCCCACCCTGTTTTAGTACCATAGTTTGATTTATTCATGTGAAATACTAGATACTTTCACCTCCTCAGGCCTTTAAAAATCTTTCAAATGAGAAAGTCCATGCAGTAAAATTCACCATTCAAAACTAATGGCCACACTGAGGCCATAACATGTGATGAGGGTCACAAATATTGCTTCATTTAAAGGGATCATAAGACAAAAGGTTGGGAAGCCCTGCTGTATATTATAAGCAGTGAAAACTAGTGGGAGAAGTTTCAGACAGAGTCCATTTCTCTACCTTAATTATACTTGCAGATACCTGAAGATTTTAATGAAAGCTCTTTTTTAAGTCAGATTTTAATGAAGCCATATGTAAATTCATATCTCCTTAAACTCTCAGTTCCTCCTGTCCCATCGTAATGAAGCTCGACTGCTCACTTTCTCTCTGTTTTTATGGTTTGATCTTGTGGAGCACACTCACACACACAACTTACTGTTCCTCTCAATCTTTTTCCTTAGTCCCATCCTTCTGGGGTTTGGTGAACTCAGCCTGGAACCTGTGTGCCATAGGAAAGAGGCAGTCGCCAATTGACATTGAGACCAGTCACATGATCTTTGACCCCTACCTGACCCCTTTGAGGCTCAACACAGGAGGACGCAAGGTACAGTAAGGACCATCACTGTTTAGGTGACCTGACATCTGAACTCTTCCTCAGGGGATTGTTCTTTTATTGCAAGGTCAGCCTTGTTGAAGACACACTGACCAGTGAATTTCAAGTTTTCGTGATACAAGCGCAACTGTTCTTATCTGACAGCTCAGGGCTATAATTCATCACCGTGGCTGAGAACAGAACAGGAGACATTCTCTAAATCAAGATGCAGAGAAACTTGTCTGACAGAGACTATGAGCTTTTCATCCATATCCATAGGCTTTAAAATTCACAGCTGCACTAGGCTCAAGAGGCATTAGAATTTTAACCCTTTACATAGCAATCACATTTAATCATTACACAAGAAAAAAATCCTCTCTAAAGCACTCAGAATCACCATTAAAACAGAGCTTTTCATGATGCTGTATGTTGTATCCCTGATGAATTGTTGTATTTAGTAGTGTATTTAAATTACTGGCCATATTTAGAAGTGATCACATTGAGGTAGGTTCAGTAAAGAGGAAAAATGACTATAACCAAAAATGTCACCTGAACTACAAGACATGATTACTAATATAGTTATGCTGACATTGATGTGACCTTGTGATTATATGGTTCTATCTGTGATTTAAGCGGTTTTGAAATATTGAGATTCAAATGTATACATCCTACATAGCAAAACGGATCTTGAGGAAAATCAAATTACAAGTATCCCTCTTCTGCTGGGAGTTATGATGTTGAAAAAAGTAGACTGTGATACACAAAATCAAGCTATTAATTATTGAAGGAAGTTTTTATATCACACTGTACAGTACATACAGGTACAGGGCCCCAGTTGGCCACAGTCAGAAAGTTTTTGTACTTTTGTAGTTCCTCTAATGAGTTTTACATTACTTCTGATTCACAGAGGAAGGCCAAGCTTTGACAGATAATAGCTTTGTAGTTTTACATCATTACCACTGCCACCCTGAAAAACCGGCCCAATCAAAGCTGTTGCTTTGTATCAGAGGAAATGCAAAAAATTATTGCAAGATAGCACAAAAGTCATACTGAGAGAACATGAAAGTTATTGAGAGGTAAAACATACTGACAAAGAACGCAAAAAGACTCTGTAGACAACACTTAAGCTGCATATTTAAAATGTAGACATGAAAACTTTTGGTTACATCAGATTTCATTGACAGATTTGAACCAATGTTCAAACTAATAACGCAGGAAACACAAACAAGCAAACCAATGATAATTCCAGAAAATCTGTGGTTCTTCTCTTTGGTTTTTTTAGTTTGTTTTCTGCTACAAAATGTGTTTCTACTTTTTGCCAGGACAGGTTAAGGTCATCATTGTCAAAGCTGGAACTGAGTGTGATCTAGTGTGTTACACTAAAATGTTCTTCAGATAGCTACAGTAGTAATCTGAATTGTCTCTAAATGTTTTCAGCTTTCAAAACAGACTGCACAGCAGCGTGTTTCTTCAGCTTCTTAAACCTTAGTCACAGAGAAGCGAGGCGACACAGAGGCCAAACATTTTGGCTGATTCACTGATTCGTGCTTTTCAATTCAAACCTTATAGAGACAAGAATTTCTTTGGAGATAAAAACATTATTTATTTGAAATTTTAGAGCTATTAATACAAGAAAAAATCAAACCCTTACACAATGTTAACTGTGAATAACTACATTCCCTCCCCCCCAAAAAAAGGTCAGATAAAACCTTATTATTCTAAGGTAACGTGTTAAACATGACAAATAAGGATTAGGGTAGTGATCATATCTGACTGAGTGAAAGCAGGAGTAGAGACTTTCCCTCTACCTACCTGCTCCTTCTACATTATTCCAGGTTTCTCGATGCCTTTCTTGCTCAAAAATTAAAGAATCTATTTTTTTACATTTAGTTTTCACTTTTCCCTTGAAAGCAGTTGACTGTCCATTAAAATATCCATTAAAATAATACTTGTTAGTGTTATCTACAAAACTGCAGACACTGTTAACATCCATTATTTCTAAGGATCCGCCATCAGAATATGCTAGACTGCAAACTGAAGGCACGTTTGACCATATAACATCTTTTCTTTTTGCTTAAAAGAAAAGATGAGTCATAAATCATTATTTCACAGCATGCGTTTATCAAAATTTGATCGCAGTGGACACTTTGATCTTAGCAGAGAATAGCACGGTTCTGTGCTATTTCATTTTAATATTCCCTTAAGAGATTTCCAAAGCCCAGATGCACTGTTGTATCAAAATAGGCTTATGTGTGGCTTAAAATTGTGATGATAATGACTGTATGGTAGGTTTTCCGTGGTTGTTCAGAATCAGTTGCTGACTGGCTTTTTAAAACTCTCTTCATAAAATAGTACAACATGTTAAATGTTGAAATGTTACTGTTTGTTGAAAAACATCTGCTCATTTTCAATTTGATGCCAGAAACACATTTCAAAAAAGTTAGGACAGGGGCATGTTTAACACTGTGTTGCACCACCTCTTCTCTTAACAACATTCTGTAAGCATTTGGGAAATGTGGAAACCAACTGCTTTAGTTTTGAAAGCAAAATGTTTTCTGTTTTTGTTTGATATAGGATTTTAACTGCAGTCCGGGCCTTCCTTTGTTGTATTTCTTACTTCATAATGTGCCAAATATTTTCAGTGAGTGACAAATCTGGACTGCAGGTAGGCCGGTTTAGCACCCAGGCTCTTATTATGGCGCCTTGCTGTTGTAATATGTGGCATTGTCTTGCTGAAATAAACAAGGCCTTCACTGAAAAAGATGTCATCTGGATGGCGGCATATGTTGCTCCAAGCCTGCATACTATATGTTCAACACCAGTGGCACCTTCACAGCTGTGCAAGTTACTCATGCTGTGTGCACTGATGCACCCCCGTATCATCACAGATGCTGGCTTTTGAACTGTGCGCTGACAACAATCTGGCTGGTTCCTCTCCTCTTTAGCCTGAATGACTTCCAGAAAAGATTTTCACATTTTGACTCGTCAGACCATAGGACAGTTTCCACTTCACCTCAGTCCATCTTAAATAATTTTGAGCCCAGAGAAGGTGGCAGCATGTCTGGATTTTTCTTGTTTTTGCAGTGAAAACAATCGCTGCTGCTCTCGGTGGAAAGATAGTTTCATTGTTTTTGTTTGTGTCACCATTCTGAATATTTAAAAGATTATAGACAAGGGCAGACAGAGAAAGAGAAGTGATTATGCTCCCAGCAGAACAACAGTAATGGAAAGTGCCTATTTCTTCTGTTAAATGACAAAGCCAGTCCACTCATCCACTTAGCTGTTACATCTTAGTGAGCCTGTTCTCTGAGGTTTTGTGCGAAGCTCAGTTACATTTATTCCTGTAAGATCTTAAATGAAGCTCTCAAGCCCCTGTCAGATCCAAGACTAATGGCATTGTGCATCTTGTTCCTGTGCATAAAAATGTGCCAGTTTGTGTTGGTTTACTGATACGTGCATCATTTTGCTTTGCAATTTTCCATTATTTACTGAGAAATCAGGACATCATGTCAACACAAGTATAAATCTGACTCAAGCAGATGTTACATGTTAAAACCAACCTTCCATTATTTTCACTGGTAGTGACTAACACTGCCCGGCATTCCACACACCTTTATGCATTTTATTTATTCATTTATTTTTCAGGGACAACACACATTAATTAACATTAATAAAGCAACACTGCACGTGGTGGTGTGTCTATCCCCACATTGTTCACTATCTTAATATGACAGAGAATCATTGCATTCATAAATAATTGTGCAGCTTCTATATTACTTCTAGTGAATCCATTGGCCAAATTAAAGTTTTACTCTGTTTACAGTTTTCTTCACTTGTTTTTGAAAGAAAGCAATGATTCAGTGAATGTCTCCCCTGGACAATAATCTTAGAGTCATAATGCAAATGTGATCTTTTTTTCAAAGAACACACATACAGTTTGCTTGACATTACATAAAAATGATTTAACCAATTTGAAATGTGAACATTACAACTGATTGCTGCAATTCAGCCTGTTGTTTATCTTTCATATACACATGATGACTGCGTCACATACCAGGGGGACAAGGATTCGGGTAGATTCGTTGATGTGCCCGTAGCCTTGTAGCAGCTCAGCTTCATAATAAATTACCCACCTTAACACAATGTTATCTAAATAATGTTTCATCCAATTCATTGTAGCCAATGGGAAACTGAAGTGGGACAATTTAGCAAATAAGTTGCTATGAATTACTGTGTCAATCACCCCCCCACCCCCAGTCCATCAGCACTTTCACAGTCTCCAGTTCGCAATTTTGGTAGAATAAATGCAAATTGCAAAGGTTTGCAGTGTCACTAAATGGCTGGATTGTTATAAAGACAAAAATGAATATGAGGTACTTTGAAAAAAATAGGAAGAATACACGCTGGTTTATAGCTATTCATATCTGTATAATTCCCTGATTAGTAGACAGCAGTAATAATTGCCTTCTTCCACACACTGGGAAAAAAAAGTACTTGATTACGAACAGATTAATGCCCTTACTGAAAGGAGCCATGAACAAATTGTATTTTAATTTTTTTTAACTGGATCTATTCCATGAATATCTGTAACTCTGGAGGTGTTCAGTGAGTTTATTAGCTCTTCCACTTTGAAATAAACCTGTTAAAGAGAGAATATGGGAAGAGTAGTATTATTATGCTTGACTGGATTTGAATTTCAGAACTGGAAGAAAGAGTTCATATGAAATTCACAAAATTAATATTAAAAGCCACATGAAACCAGCATTTAAATTTTCTATTTTCACTTATCACTTTACTTCTAAGCACAAAAAAGTCATGCCATGTCATTAGTTAAACCTGCATAATTAAGATTTAGCAAAATTCAGAAAAATCAACTAAAAAATGGTCTAGAAGTGTTTTCTTCTTGCTGCACCATGTTGGACATAACACAGCAGCCAATGTAACATTTTAGTAAGAAGTTGTTAAAATGTACACCATCAACACAGCTAGAAAAGTGGGGAGGTTTTTTCAACTATCAGAGCGTAACATGAAATTTGCATTGTTTCACATGCAACTCAGTTATCTGGGTTAAGTATGTAACACTGAACGCTATGTAATAGTGGCTGAAACATCAGCACTGTATCAATATTCCTGGGGAAAAACACAACTATAATTTGCTTGTGTTACTGCAGATACATCAGCTACAAACAACATCTAAACCTCTTTATCTGACATCGTGTTGCTGCAGTCCCACTGAAAACCACGAGCTCTGTGGGCTCTATATCCGTAATATATCAGTTCTGGAGCCGGTCATTACTGCTGTGCTACCTGACTGCTACAATTGCCTCTGGCTGTCATGACCATGTATGACATAGTTTCAGAGACAGGGCAGGAGGGGCGAAGAGGAGGGGATACTGCTTGAGTTTGGTTTGACTCTCACTTCGCCTTTAATGGTTGAAAATTAGAAGGAGAAGGTAATGAATGCAGCTTTAACAAAATAACCTCTTTGTCAAACAACTTGAGCAAGCTATACTTCATAACATGCTACATTTAATGAAGCACCATCACATCTCCCCTTAGATCTGTTCCTTCTGAAGATGTTAAACCCAGATATATTTGTGTTTAATTATGTTTCAGATAAGCAAAGAAAGTGTTACAATCTGTGACAAGATGTCTCTTCTTTGGTTTGAAACTGTATATTAAGGTGAACACCCATGGGTCCACAAAACTCTGGTACGGTTAAATGTTTGGAACTGTTTTAAATGTTATTTATTAAATTATAGCATGATTCAGAGTAAGTATAATTCAAAGTGGTAAATCACATTGCAGAATTGCGCTGAAAGGGTGTTAAATCGAGGCCAAATGGATAGAAGGCATCATTTTGACTACCGCAAAAGCAGGCAGACAAATGAGGCATCCGCACTGATGCCAACTCTCAGCTCTGCCCCATTTGCAGGACAGTCACTAGACTAATCTGCCAAAGCAACTTCAGAGAGAAAGCCAACACTCTGATCAGTGATCTCAAGTCCCATGGGAACCCCAGAGCCAGGAATGAGATAAACATTCTCTGATAGCAGAGTCAAGAGTAAGTAGGTTGATAAATTACAGTAATTGGGTGGCTTCCTTATTTCATTACAACCATAAGTACAATACACTGACAAGTAGGAATGTTTGCTCATCCACAAGATAAGATGCTATTATAGATGGCAAACAGGCTAATACACCTTTTAACTGGTGTGTGTGTGAGACACTGGTTTCCATCCAGATAATTAGACTGTATATGTGTATGGTACAGCAGCAGCACAGTGGCTCAGAGGAAAACTCTCCAGAGGGTCATTAATACGGCCCAGGAGATCGTCGACTGCCCTCTCCTCACTCTAGAAGAACTACACAGTTCCCGCTGCCTCAAAAAAGCCCAGAACATCATTAAGGACATTTTACACCCTGGACGTTCCTTCTTTGAACTGCTGCCGTCAGGTAGATGGTTCAGAGCAATCAAATCAAGGACCACTAGATTCAGGAATAGTTTTTGCCCAACAGTAGTTACCACACTCAGTGCTGCTAAAAAATAATATGCCTGTGTGTGTGAGGGCGGTGTGAGAGGTCTGTTGTTTATTTCGTTTTTTTTAGTGGTTATGTTTTTATATGGTTTTATTCCATATGTTGTTTTTTTATTGCTGCACCAACTGGAGGTCACTTAAAATTTTGTTGTACATGTTACAATACAATAAAGGATTATCTTATATTATCTCATCTCGGCTCGGCCCGGCTCAGCCCAGCCAAGCCCAGCCCAGCCCAGCCCATCCTACCTTATCTTATTTTGACATCATTTCATGGCCACACAGAGACAAAAGACTTCAGAGACATCCAAATTTGGAGCTAAACTATGCACTCTTATTACAAAGTTGTTTCAGTGCATTCAGTGATATAGTTTTCTTGAAGTCAGATTTCAGAGCAGCAGCATCTGCCTTACTGCATGCCACCGCTACCTTCTTCTGGGCAGCAATTCAAATTCAGTTCCAATTTCATTTCAGTTTCAGTTCAGTTCTAATTGTATAGCACCAATTCACAACAAAAATCATCTCAAGGCACTTTACAAACTAAGGCCTTACTGTATTATAGAAAAAAGCCTCAACAAATCCACCTTCAGCAAGCACTTTCTGACAGCAGGAAGGCAAAACGCACTTTAAAAACTCCCTTTAACCAGGAATAACGTCTGACAGACCACAGGTCTTGGTGGGCGACTGTCTGCTTTGACCGGTTGGGGTGAGTGGATAGAGGAGAGAGAAAAGAAAAGGATCAAGACACAACAAACACGCACTGGGCTGGGTAATGTGGCCAGTGACCGCTCATCAGAAACATAGAGCTCCGGAGCCAGGGATACCTGCAGAAAGGTACAGGGAGAGAGAGGACACAGTAAAGGAGAGAGGAGACAAAGTTAGTGACATACAGTGGTGGCATAAAAATAAAATGGAGAGTAGCAGTGCCCTTCTCTGCTTCAAAGAAGCAAAGCAACCCTAGAAGGAACATTAGCCTAATCCATGACCTCTTCAGAAGGTACTATCCAATGCCACTGGGTACACCACAGGTTTTTCCCAGAGAGCAGTGAGTAACCATGGCCTCAACACCATGCTGATCAGATTAGTGTCAGCAGAAGCTCAGACTCTGCTAATCCAAACCATGGGGAATGTAGGTCACCTGGGCAGATGGAAGATCTGGATTACTGAAACAATGTGCCGGAGCCCCCCTTAACTACATTGTTAATATGTTTGTAAATCACACTGTAGCTGCCTTTTCTGGTCTAATTTGGTATAAAACAGCTTAATGTTAGTGTAATTGTTTATGTGTGCATGTGTGTGGCCTTGTTTATATATACTTGTGGAGACAAAACACTGGGAGCTTGCTTTGTGGGGACCAGAGGTGGACTGCGCTGCTAATTTGTTGAATTTGAATACGAAAAGAATGGGGTGTAAGATTAGAGCAAGTGTTGGCTTTGGTTAAGATTAAGGTAAGGGTTAAGATTAGGCAAGTAGTGGTTCTGGCTAAGGTTAGGGTAAGTCTCCTGGAAATGAATGCCAGTCTATGCAGGGACCCGGCAAGTCAAGACTGCAAGGTTGTGTGTGTGTGTGTGTGTATGTGCGTGTGAGTGTGTGTGCCTTTGTATTACTTACATACTTGAGGTGACAGTGGTGCAGTGGGTAGAGCTGTCATCTCCTAACCTCAAGGTTCAAATCTCGGTGCCAGCAGTCGACGTGTCCTTGGGCAAGACACTGAGTCCCCCCATTGCCCCCGATGGTTAGAGCCGTCAGTTGAGGTGGTGCCGCAGATGGCTGTCATCGGTTCTGTACTGGAAACAAATTCCTTGTGTAACATACTTGGCCAATAAAGGTAATTATCCTTATCCATCATGAGGACCAAAACCTGTTAACACACTCACACTGAGCGTGAGGGGGACTCAGCCACTCAATTTCCTTGTGGGGACTAATATAAGCTCTGTTTCATGTACAAAGCCTCTTCCGGCTCTTTTAAACCAGGAACTCACAAAAGACGAAGTAGACCACTTTAGATTTTATAAAAAAATAACCGTACTGGTTTATTCAGAGGATCAAACAATATAACAACATAACTGATTCAGAAATTAACATCACACGTCCAGATCTCTCCCACCACCAACCTGCGCGCAGGCAGCTTGGAAAGATGAAAGACCCTGGACCAACAAACCTATACAATATTAATCATTCTGGGCTAGCCCCATACTACGCAGGCACGTCAAACCGAGACGTCACCTGATATGCCAGCTTGCAGCTGACCATAACGATAGTCAAAACATGAGGAAAAGTCAAGGTGTGTGGCTGTTGATTTGTGGTGTGTATCTAGAACAATTTGACATGACATTTCACATTAAGACAAATATTAAGATTAGCATTACAGTTAATACTAACAACTCTCCTTGCCTGCAGCCTTGGCCTAGATGCAGTCTGCAAGCACATGAAATTGAACTGAGCATTTAACAGCCTGAGCTAGACATCCTGTCTCCACTAAACATTTCTAGACAACAAATCTCTGAATATCTATCTAACTAAGAAATAACCTAACACTAACCTCTGGTCCCCACAAGGAAATTGAGTGAATTTTAGGGTGGCGACATGGTTTAAGGTTAGGATAAGTCTACAGGAAATGAATGTAAAGTCCCCACAAGGAATGAAAACACAATGTGGTCTGTGTGTGTGTGTCAAAGTACATTTACACAAAATGCACTTTTCATGCAGAAAAAAGAGGTCACAAATAATGAAAAATGTAAATAAATATTGGCAGTGGGCCCACTGATAAAATCTTTTCATATTGTCCAGAACGTCCAGAACCAAGCAGCAGACAGACACAGCTAGCTGGTGAACATACTTGTATTTCCACTACTGGAACCTAACCAGCAATATATCCCATACTTTGCATCGCATAACCTCCAGGGTTGATGTACACTGTCCTTTTCTCTGTGTTCAGTCTGTTTAGATGAGGGAGGGGCTGTGTTCCTGTCGCACAGGCTGTCAGCTGAGCAGAAGGGGAACAGAGATGTGAAGGATCACTCCACAGTGCAACAATCAGCCAGTAACAGAGACTGTATGAGCAGTTTATCAAACAGCTGTTAAACAAGCAGAACACAGACTTGCAGAAATGTGACGTCTTCACTGCTTTGCCCTTGGTCCACTCACTGAAGTCCTTGTTTTACCTCTAAACCAACAAGTCCTCATTTTACCTCTAATCTAGTATAAGTGCCTCTTTACATACTGTGCTTGTAATGCTAATGATTGAGGTGTGTAGAGTGGACATTTTGCTAATTACAGGTGACTGGTGTCTGTGCATGCACCCCCTCCCCCTTCACATTCCTGGAACTTGATTTTAGTACTACCTCCTGATGGTACTGAAATGTAGCTATTGGAACACACCTCCTTAGTGGAAACAAATGCAGAACCTGTGATGAGCCTTTACTCGGCGTGATACGTTTCGGTAGGTTCCTATGATGGAAAAACCCCTGTTGATGCTTTTATTGCTTAATTAACAGTAACCATGCAGATAAACACTGTTATATAAAGATAAGTAATGCAGCAGATGTATGTAGGACGTCGAACTGAAGCTAATTTGCAGCCCACGCCGCCAAGCCAAACAAATGACTAGATAAAACAGAACAGGATAAAAAAAACAACAGGGCAGATAATACAAGCTGTGTACATCTCTATGTGCATGTGTCTGTGTTGTATTGTATGTATAACCATGTATGAATACAGTATGTAAGAATAGATTTCATCTAGTTCATTGAGTTTCTTACTGAATAAGATTACTAACCCAAAGTTGTTCTGCACCTTGGAACTTGACAGTTACCAACTGTTGCCCCATGTGGACATCATACTTTCAGTTTTATATTTTTTCATCAGTTTATAGAGCAAGGTCATTTTTGCACTTAATATTGTTTTCATGAAGAAGCACTTTAAAAATTGTGAGGACAACAAATTACTGTACATTTTGGAAGATTTTGACAATGGTGCCACATTACCTATCTGAGATCTTCTACTTTGAGGCCTGGCCCAGGCAAACACATGCACATATGTGATGAAATCATACCATACATATATATTTGAGTTGTTGTTAGAGGTCATCTAATTCCAAAATATGGTGGGGTGGTCTGCTCCAAATTAACAATACATTAAAAAATAAATAATCAAACTTCATCTGTATTACATTTAAAAAAAAATAGAATATAATATTTGGAGCCCTCTTTCAGGTACAGAGGCATCAGGTGGACTTAGTAGGTGTGTGAATAATATCACAATGGTTTTAGGCTGTATCCAAATATTTTGAAATCTCCTCAACAGCACATAATAAATGCTTGATTTAACCCTTTGATGCTTACAGTCACAACAGTATGATGAAACATTCTTGTTTATATTCATTAGTGGTTTTCACTATCAATTTTGCATGCAAAAAGGGGGAAATCACAACTAAGTTAACTTTAACAAAACTGTTTATTCAAAGCAGGCAACTGCACACATAGGCCTTTTAGCAGCTGTTAAAATAAATAATGCAGTGATGTACGCCTACATACAACATTTGGCTCAGCGCAGCAATAAGAGCTGGCTCTTTCAGCTCCCATTCGGCTCTTCATTTAGCACCACTCCTGTCACTTCAGCCAAATTTTGACACATTTTGACCTGTGATTGATGTGTGTGCACTTATGAGACCTGAACTACTCAACGTAATTATAGCAAGCCTTATAATTTTCAGTGCACCATTATTTTAAATTCAGTTTGGGATAAAAACATTCATGCAAAAACATTAAACAGTATTACACATGTGCATTGAACTTTTTATTTATATTGAAAGTGTAGATTAACACTTCATTACAAATGAATGGTTTATCTGGTCCTTGAGCATAAATGTACAGTACGATTCTAATGCTACAGCAATGTCCATATTAAATAAAGTATCTACCAATCTAACACACCTTTGAAGGTTGTTAGTGGCTCCTGCTTGATATAGGAGTTTTATCTCACAAATTCTACATTCTCCCTGTGTGTTGGCTGCATCCAGATGCTGCTTTGTTTGTGCTTGTCACTCTTGTGCTGTTTGTTCACTCCTCTCCACTTTGTTGTCAGGACCGTCAGTTGCCCCAAGACACAAAATTAATGACATGCAATGGTGGCGAATAAATGCAGTAGAGGGAAAAGGAGAGGTGCTCAGCGTATCATAGGAGGTATCACCAGGATCTTAGGCCTATAGCAGCATAACTAAGGGATGGTTCCAGGTCACATGAGCCATGAGTGCCATAACTATAAGCTTTATCAAAAAAGGAATGTTTTAAGCCTAATCTTAAAGGTAGAGAGTGTCTCTAGCTCCTGAACCCAAACTGGGAGCTCGTTCTACAGGAGAGGAGCTTTATAGCTAAAGGCTCTCGGTTAATTTGGGTTAAGACACGGGGCTCTGTTTTCCTCACAGCACAATTTCCCCTTTGCCTCATTCGTGGTCCTTATGTAATTTTTCTCGGGTGCATATCAGTTTTTTTTTTGTGCATTGGTGTGTTTTGTATTTTCCTTTCCAGGAATAAATGCACTTACGCTGAAGTGGGAGGAAAGGCGCATCTAAAGCTGATTGGGCAGCACAGTGCAATTTTGGTGCTGGTTTTGACCTGAAATAGTGATAACGATAACACACGTTTTCAATTTTCCTGATAAGCGCTTAAGCTGGGAAGCATGAGATCAGACACCTAAATGTATTTTAATGACCACTCCAACTTAAAATTAATCCTTAAATCTACAACTTATCTGATGGAATTTAATCAGATGAATTTTTTGTTTATCATGCAGATCATTTTAAATAAGATGAATAATGTAGTCCTCAATTTGTAGCTATAGATATGAATATGGTCAAACAGTACTGTGCACATCAGGATGCCAGAGGTGATCTACAGCTGGTGTTTGGGAATCCAAATTCATGTTAAAAAAAACATGACATGTAATATCACATGAAAGCAGCTCATGAACCAAAATAAATAAACACCCTGCAGACGCCTCAATTAATCCTGTTATGCAGCAGGTAAAGTCAATCCAACCTCACTGTGGCTGCTGTCACTGATAAGTTACAGTTTTGAATAAGTTTCACACAGACGTACCTTCATTATTACCATGAGGATACACAGTATGTTGTGTCTGTTTTTGCATTTGTCAACTTTGAAAGTAGCTGTAGGTGGCAATAAAGTGGGCGAGACCTCTACTGGCTGTGCATGGATGTGTTGCCCACCTATGGTGAAACCTATTGTGGTCTGTCCACAATAGGTTTCACCATAAACACAGTGATTACAATAGCATTTTATTGTGTTATTTTAAAAACAGTGAAACATTTTTAAAGTTACATGCGAGACCGCCATGGATTTCCCATACTAGATACAACTGTGAGTAAATTGCCCTTTATATTTGCTACTGGTTACAGGATCAGAGGCTTTTTTTCTTTCATGCACAAAAGCTGGCCAGTGATATTAGCAGACTACTGGGTGAATAGTCATGTGCAGTACTTCTACATGAATAGTTGTGTCATTGTCAGTTTAAGAATGTAGTACATAACTGGCAGGAGAAGAAGACAGAGAGAAAGAATCTTTCATATATTTTCTTGTCATGACATCAGTGACATCACTCAGTCAGGTTTCTGACCTGCTCTTTAAAGGGGATGAGAGGAGCTGGATTGATTGGACATAACCAAAGGCAGCCCCAAATCCACCTGCTTACGATGTACTCCTCCCTCTAATGATTTATTCTCTCACACCTCCACAGTGCCTTGCTGTGCAGAGAAGTGCAGTGCATCTGTGGTCAGCACAACTGCAGGAAAATAGAGCCCCAAGGCTCTTAACCTGTGTTGAAATGGGTATAGTAGGTATACAGATATAAGGACCCTTTAAATTCTGTTCTGGATTTTCCAGGGAGCCAGTGCAGAGAAGCTAATATGGGAGAAATATGATCTTTCTTTGCTAGTTCCTGTTAGTACTTTGGCTGCAGCATTTTGGATTAATTGGAGGCTTTTTAATGAACTATTGGGACATCCTGATAGTAAAGAGTTACAGTAGTCCAGCCTGAAAGTAATAAATGCATGGACCAGTTTTTCAGCATCACTTAGAGACTCGATGTTCCTGATTTTGACTAGAGACTTGATTTATGTGTGATCTAAAGGGCATATCCGGGTCAAAATAAACTCATAGTAGTAATGGAGGCCAGGGCTATGCCATCTAGAGTAACTGTATGGTTAGATATTCTGAGGTTTTTATGCCCAAGTACAATAACTGCAGTTTTGTCCAAGTTTAAGTAAAAAAAAATACAGGTCATCTAGGCCTATGTCTTTAAGACATACTTCAAATATACCAACTGCTTTGTTTCCTCTGTCTTCATAGATAAATATAGCTGGTGTCATCTGCACAGTAATGGAAATGTATGCGGTGTTTCCTGGTAATATTGCCTAAGGGAAGTACTGTATGTTTAACGTGAAAAGTTTCTGACCTAGCACAAAGCCTCGTGGAAATCTGTGACTAACTTTTGTGTGTGGAAGATTCATCATTAACATGAACAGGAATCTACAGCATCTGATGTCAAACAGATGGAGGAGGACAAGTACAGAGATGAGTCCTCTGTCTAAGGCTAGGAGGAGATCATTGATTACTTTCACCGGTTCAGTTTCTGTACTATGATGGACTCTAAGTCCTAACTGAATCAAACAAATCATTCCTGTGCAAGTGGTCACATAACAAGAATTTCAGAAATAAAGTTGAGATTGGCTATCAGCATATAATTGATCAAGTTTAGGTTGGGAGGGGGGTTGATTCATTTACACTGACACATTCATCCTGCTGTAACCAGGTTTCAGTAAGGTTTCTTGGTTCTGCAGCAGGAGTAAAAATCACAAAGTAATTAGAAAGGAGTGAGGCAGACTGGTGTCTACCCTCTTTGCAACTCTTGGCCACCACCTTGGTCCAGGTAGCTGGGTCACCAGGCATTGAGCAGGAGGAAAGGTGAGTCCTAGCGCTAGCTAGCTGCAATGCTGCAAACAAACTGATGTTATCTAGCGGGGAAATTACTTGATGGAAGAAGTCCATGTAAAGTAATCAAAGAAAGAGCCAGAAGAATGCAATATAATTTCTGAGTGCACTATACAGTGAATAGAGACACACTCAGCATATGGACACCACTGCCATAGCCAAGGATTCTTTAATGGGAGTTATGCCCATTTCTCGGGTTTATCATGTTTTGTTGAATTGGATCAAACTATAAGGTGTTTCACAGTTTTAAGAGCCATCATTTGATTATTATGTACCATTTTGGAGTCTTCACATTGGCACTTTGGCGTCCACCTGGTCATACTTTAGTTTAAGAAAGAACAATTAAGAATGCTGAATTTTATTGTTTTCCTTGACCTTTGACCCTGTCCACCCTTTCATTACATTGTGTTTCTAGGTTTATCAGGCACTCTTACAATCACATATTTCCATTCAACAAACAAAAAAGTTAATCAATCAACTCTTTTAACTAAGAATGCGCCCCTCCAAGTTTGTTTCAATATAGAATTTCTGAATGTCTGATAATAAACAAAGTGTTACCTTTCAGGAGACACCAGAGAAGGATGCCACAAAAAGGACTTTTCTCTCTGAACTGTAGTGGAGCAAAATGAAAATATTCAAATTGCTTGTATTGTAGAAGTACCTAAACATTTTGATTAATTTGACTAATTGCACTTATTTACTAATCACCGCTGCTTAGCAGTAGCATCGGTGTTCTGTGTTATTATAAAGACTTGACTATGATTCTGTAATACAGTGTGGTGTAATGTGTTCAGCTCCGTGCTCAGATCAGGGACTGAGACATTAACAGGGTGTGACTTTATGGTGTAAAAACTCTTGACACCTTTAAATCCCCCAGGTGTTCCTGTCCAAAATGGTTTCTGGCAGAGTGCTGTGTTCATGGTGAGGCTCTGGTGGGGTGGGTGGCTTAATCCTAGGATGCATCAAATCTGCAATCCATGTTGCTTACCTCATCAGGCTTAACTGGACCTGCCCTGTGGGACGGTTTTAGCACACAGATGTCTTATTGCAGGCTAGTGCTTCTTTATTTAACTGTGGGACAAAATTTTCAGCGACAGTCAGGGCAGCTGGATTATGTGGAAGTCATGTAAGCTTTTCTCAGAACTGCTGGATGAACAGTGAAACCATGCATTTTGCCTTTCACACAGTGCATAGGTTTCTGGTACAGTATGGTTTTAGCACAGTTGGTTGTGTTCTGTGTCATTTTTCTGCAAAAAATGTCTTCAAAATCTTAATCTTTTTTTGTTGATCAGTTGTCTCATAAGAAGTTAAGATTGGATTCAGCTAGATGAATTTAGATGCTTTCTGAGGTGCTTGAAGATGTACAGCTATGCTTTATCCCAGGTTCTCAACTAGTCATCCCATTCGCTTTAATTCCCCAACTGCTGTGAATTTGGATGGTCAAAGTAAAGGGGTACTCCACCAATTCTAAAAAACAGTTGTATACAGTAATAATGGAGAAATTTGAGATTATATTGGCTTTTGTCCATCAGCTGATAATACGCAGTCATTTTTAACTGTCTGTGTTATCTCTATAGTCTGAAAACATCTACATTATTCAGTCTTCCTTTGGTGTTTTTCGATTTGTCGTGCTGAAACTCAATGTGTACAGCAGAGCCATACTGATCTACACTAGTGTAGTTGTGTTCCCACTGCACTAGAAACACATTGTTTATCTTCCGTGCCTTCCTCTTTGTGGACTTCAGCCCAGCATTCAACATCATCATCCTGGACATCCTCCACTCTAAACTGACCCAGCTCACTGCGCCTACCCCCACCTGAAAGCTGATTCTGATTCCAATCATGTGAGGGGTGGTGTAAACTGCTGAGAAATGACACATGACTCGGTGCTAGTGCGGCGTCACTAGATTGCAACATGGAGCCCTTAGTGCTAGGCATTATTTTACCCCCACATCAGAAGACCAAGTGAGAGAGTCCATAGTCTAATCTTGCTGCAGTGAAATTACAAATAAAAAGTGAATTCTGATTGTGTATGGACTTTCCCTCAGCGCCAGATTTCAGCCAATCATATGTCTCAATGACCCAGCTCCGCTGAAAGCAGAGCTCAGCCCCACTTGGCCTGGGTGGAAGCAGGGCTGACTGAACCCGAGTCAACACAATTACCCCCTGCTGCTAGAAGCAAATGGAAACGGAGGCCAACAGAGGCTCTGCATGATTAAAGTGGGCTGAACTGCACTGATGGAAAAATACCATCTGTCCTGCTGTTATCACAGTCATGTTTGATAGAATGGTGACCCATCAGTTCTATAGGGAATGCTAGGAACTTTTTTCTTCTACCTTCCTACTTAATTATTAGTGGTGCCGTACAATTTGTAGTAAATACATTAATCGATCATATAACAAGATGGTGCTGTGTAAGTCTCTGCCTGTTACAGCAGCAGCTTTGGCTCACTACTGAGTTTTACCCCTTTTTTTGTCTCATTTTTGTATTTTCTGTATCTGGTTTGTTTTGCTGTTGTTTTGGTTTTTTGCACTGTGGACACTAAACTGCAGAGACTACCTGGTCCCTGTTTCTACTTCTCTCTGTGCCAGATCCCGCACAGAGCCATGACACCTATTGTGTACACAACAGACCAGCTTTTAGTGCTCTGTAACAAAGTGGTACGGCCACAGGAGAGGCCTGACATTCCCAGCAAGCTATGGAGGAGGATATGTGGGAGACAGGCAGGAGCTCTACACAGGGTCAGGAAAAGATGATACAGACCTATTCTACCCGCCATCAGATTACAGGTTCATCTTTTGCCTGTGTACAAACTCCTGTTGCATCGACAACCTGGACTGGTCAAACAACACTGAGCCACTTTACAAGAAAGACCACAGCAGACTCCACCTGCTGAGGAGATTAAGGTTGTTTGGAGCGCAGGGGACACTCCTGAGGACCTTCTTTGACACAGTGGTGGCATCAACCATTTTCTACGGAGTGGTCTGCTGGGGCAGCTCAGGAAAAGACTAGACAAACTGGTTAAGAGGTCCATCTCTGTCCTGGGAAGTCCCCTTGACCCAGTGCAGGTGGCGGCTGACAGAAGGATGTTGGCCAAGCTAACATCCCTGGGCAGCACCATCAGTGCCAGACTGCTCCACTCCAAGTGCATGATGGAGCGTTATCACACATCCTTCCTTCCCGCTGCTGTCAGACTGTACAAGCAGCATTGCTCCCAGTATACCCCCCCCCAACATTGACCTCACACACCCGCAGACTGAATAACTGTGAATACACAACATACCAGTGTGCAGTACGTCTTACTTTTTATTATATCTACAATTGTTTATATTTATGTTGATAATACCTTGCCTGTTACTTTTTGATTCTTAACACCGAGTGCCTGTTTCTATCCCTTTGCTGCTGTAACAGTGTGAATTTCCCCATTGTGAGACTAATAAAGGCTTACCTTACCTTATCTTACCTTCTAAGCATGTTTGTGCAGCACTTGAAGGACTGTAGATAAGGTGCACGCCAGTAACCTAGTTGGTAGGACACTGACCATAAACTGCTACATCCCCGGTTTGACTCTCCTGCATCTCTTTAGCCCTCATTTCCTGTCAGCATTCCACTGTTTGTGGACAGGTAGATAAGACCCAAGTGCTGAAAGAGAGTAGACAGATGCAGAGATAGACAACAGCTCACTTGGGAGAAATTACAGGCTGAGTTACAGACAGCAACCGCAGTTAATGCCTATAAAAAGCTACACCTTTAATGACAGAATATTCCAGTCTGAAGTCCCACTCATACCAGCTCTGCAAGACTGTTACTAGTGTGTGCTGCCCTTAAACATCAGAATATCTTGCCTCTTTCCAACATTGGTTTCAGCCAGTTTTTTACACTTGTCCTGTGATTGCCCCAATTTTATTGAAGTACAATAGGAAAATGCTGCAATACCCATTTAAAACAACAAGGCAACATACAGTAGACTCAATATTAACATCTGTATGCCTTATCAAGTGTTTTGGTGGTAGGTGCATATAATGGTTGCACAGCATTTAAGGTGGATTTCCTGCTAACTTATGATTACTGCTACTGTAAACAAAAAATATACATAATAGAAAACAACCCAAGTGATGTCATTTTCTGGATTTGCTTTGTTTTTGTGCTTTTCTGCTCATTTATCTCTCTTGGAGAGGATTTATCAGCTGCAGCACTTCATCACCAAGAACTATCACAATGTACTGAGTGAGCATGAACATGCCAACAGAGACTACCGGCCAGACTATCTGGTCATGTGCCTTTTTGTTACATTACCATGTGGGCATAATTTGAGTGTGGCTGCACCAGATAGGAGTATTAAACAGGACCACAGAGTCTGTGAATGTGATTTGTCATTATTACAGCTATGTGTCACCCCAGTGTTAGTACAATGTGGTAGTGTTTTATAACTCTATATTCAATAAACCAGTAACAGGTCAAACTGGGCCTTATAATCTGCTTATTTCCTCATAAACTCTTGACATCTGAGGAACTGCAGCGTGCTCTCACATACAACTTGCTTTTAAAGTTATCAGATAACCAGGTACTTCTTTTGGTCTCATGTGCCACTCCTGTACCAGTTGGCTGGGCTTTCAGAGATCTTTAAAAGAGAAATTAATCAGGTCTTTTTACTGGAAGCACCACAACTGTAGTAAAAGTTAAATCCTCTGTTTGAGTCTTGTTTCATGATTAATGCTTTTGTACATCTGCTGAGTGAGAGTGCATAGCATGGCCATCTGTCCTGGCAAGTGTGTATGTGTGTGTTTGGGAGTTTGCTGAGAGAAGAGAGAGACAGGGAGGTGGAAAGCATGTGTATGGTGAGTGTGTGTTTGTGTGTGAGAAAATGATAGCCAAAACTGAGGGCAAATGTGAGAGCTTGTGTCTGTGTGACTCCGGCTGGCTTGTTAAGAGCTAGGCACCTATGAGTGTGTGTGTGTGTGTGTGTGTAGCGTGCATGTCTGTTATCCAGTTACCCAGGCCAGCCTTTCTAATGTTCTAGCTTCTTGTAACTGAGTTTCCTAAAAGCAACAGCACAACAGATCGGCTGTTTTGGCTCCTACTGTCAGCAACAGATTTCTTTGTTGCTGGAAATTCACAGGACACTTTTACATACTCATTTACAGTTATATTACATACGGTTTTCACACCTTCATATAGACACACAGGCAAACACAAATGAAGTACTGTACAAACTCAGCTGAAGAGCCTGCACATTTGGTGTCTTATCCATGCGATTCTTATAGAGAGCTCGTGCATCTGTTCACATGCGTGATGCTCTGAACAGGGCCTGAATTAGTGTCCTAGGCCTAGATCAAACTCAAGCAGAGGGAACCCTGAATCCCACCTTCAACCCTCTATAAACCACTTTGAATTTATGCTGAGCAGTATTTGCATGTGAAGGCTGGAGTTTTCTTGTTGTGATAGCTCAGTCCTGAGTGTGCAAAGGAACATTTTGAGCACAGAAAAAGATTTTTGGCAAGCACACAAATTATGCTTGGAAGAGAAATCACCACCCAAAGAATAATTCCTTTGAATTTGCCCTCAGTATTTCATTTAATTTACTTAATGTTTATTATCCAGATAAGCACAGAATGATGACCTGTGTTATTCAGCTGTACTTACTCGTGTTCCCTTAATTTCTCTGCTTTGTACACTTTCAGTCCACTGGACACTTGTTCACATGGTTAAAACATATAACATTTAATAATGTTTTTTGTACTACAATAGTCAGACTAACTAGCTCCAAGCTGCAATATAAAAAAAACTTCCAATGTTTTTTTAATGTTTTCCACAAAGTTGAAAAGGAAACCGTTTTCCCTTTGGCCTCAGTATGTTAACATTATTAGTCAGTGTTGGAGAGTGATGAACTGCATGTAATTAGTAGTTTGCATTTTGCAGTAACTTGCTGGTAGTTCAGCTACATTCATAGTTTTGTAGTGACTTAAGTAGTTAAATCACATTTTTGCCATGTTTTGTGTATTTAGGTTAGTGTAAGTCTGATGTTGCAAAGCTGACAGGTAACACAATAGGCTCATATTTTTAGTCAGTCAAATGGTCAAGGTGTACTTAAAAAACTGTGCAAAGCTCAAATGGGATTGTTTTGTTTAGGACAGGTTTTTTTCTCAAATTTTTTACAAAGTAGTTTGAGCTAGTTTATCTAAGTAACTTTAGTTTGCCAAAATACATTTCTCTCTAGAGCAGTTTTGTTGTAGTTTAGGCTGCATTTTCAAAGTAGTTTCCCCAATACTGTGTATACTGTAGTTGAATAATTACAGTTTTTTGCAGTTGCTAACATCCATTTGTCCATTCTGTATTCACATTTTCAAAACTCTAAACACAATTATCACAACATCTGTTTGTTGTGACCATACCATTAATACAATTAATGTCGTTTTCACACAAGATTTAGTTAATGCACACGTTTCTAAAATGCTTACATTTTCTTTTCACACAAGCTTACCCCATAGCAAAATAATGGATCTTTCAAATATCTCTAACAAATGCTTAAACACATCATGACAGAATTGAAGACCTAATGATCCAAACTTTAAATATAATGTAAAGCCTCTACTTTTGCCACAACAGCTCAAAGAGCTGATAAGAATTATTGTTCTACTTGGGAAACAGCTGGTTCCAATTTGACACTGATTAATCCCACATCTTTCCATGCATGTCCAAGCACAATAAAAAAAAGCATGGTGTGAATGGGTGAATGGTGTATGATCTCCTGTAAAGCGCTTTGGCCAGTGTAACACACTGTGAGAAAGCGCTATATAAATACAGTCCATTTACCATGATCAAATGTCCCTTCTGGATGCAATGGAGGCTGGCTGCAGAGACATCTCAGCTGAAGATTGCCAGGGGTGGATAAGGCATTCTAAACGTTTCTTTCCAAGGTGCATAGCAAGAGACATTATAAGGTGTGATGTTGATGAGAACATGTGGCCAAATGCTGATGATCGTGTAGATTAGGACTTTTTGGTCTGTCATTTTGTTTTATTTTTGTCTATTGTTGTAAACACAGGGCAAAGTGCTTTTTTCTGTGATTACTGATAGCAATGTGCAAATGCCAATACCGTAAAGCCTTTACTGCAGCAATTCTGTCCTTTTTTATAATCCATAAAGTACTGATGGCTCCACTGTACATATACTATACGAAATTTATCCACACACACAATTTTAGTGTGTTTACAGTAAGGCTGACTGAATTACTGTATTTCTACATTTTTGGATATCAAAGATGGTTTTCATATTGTATACAGTTCAATGAGAAGTAATGTCATTTTTGTAAAGTGATTACTTTTTTACATTTTGACAGTCTGTGCACTATGACTGACTATATGTTCCTGTTGGATAGAAAACTAGTGCTAATGTTTTGATCAAACGACTCAATTATGAGTCAGGTTTGCTGTGTTTTGATAAAGTTAGTATATGTAGAAAATGGTATTTTGCATTGTGAAATGTAAAGTTTGTATTTATTTAACAAAATGTGGTTTTTGTCCAAAAATGAACCATTTGGCCAGGTGTGTGATGTAACTGTGTCGCTGTGTTAAGAGTTTAGAAAAAGTATTTTAAGTATTGGTTAATGCTTGTTAGCAACAGCAAAAAACTGTATTGGAATAATTATATGATGTCTCACAGTAGTATGTTTTCTGTGAGCCTTATAAATGTGAACATTGTGGATCAGCACATCAGGAATTTTACTTGGACATAGATCAGACTTTGGTGTGTGATAGATCTTATGGGGATGTTATCGTGCACTTTTTGTTCAAGCATTCTAGGCATTGTGCCTGGAGTTAGAAGCAAAAATATTAAAACTAGCCCTATCTCACAGGGGTCATACAATACCTCTCCAAAAATTTCATCCAAATCCATTCATTACTTTTTGAATTATGCTGTAAACAAACCAACCAACCAACAAATGCTAGTAAAAACACTGGGCCGCATTCATCAACATCATTCTAAGTGTTTTCTTAAATTTCATCATAGGTTGATCTTAAGAAAGGTTTTAAAGAAAGGTCTACATCTGATTCATGAACATCTTCGTAAGCCGCAGAACTGTTCACACCTGTGTTCTTACAGTGATGATTCCCAAAAAGTTGAAAGCGTGTGCCAGTCATTCCTAATTAACATAGGTTAACACCCCACCAATGGCCATAAAAGGGCATGAGATGGCAGGGCCATGTGCACATAATATCTAACACAAACAGAAAAGAGAAAGCCAGGAATTCATCCATCCATTTTCAAAACCGCTCAGTCCCAAATGGGGTCACGGGGGGCCTGGAGCCGATCCTAGCCAAAAGCCAGGAATTCTACAACAAAAATCTAAAGACGGTGGAGGAACAACCTGCCAACAAAAGTCATCTCAGGACACTTCACATTGTAAAGTCTAAACCTTACTATTATTATTATTATAGAGAAAAACCAAACAAATCTCCCTGGAGCAAGCATTTGGCCCAGATAAGAAAACACAGGTGAATACCAAAATCTTCATGAAAACTTTGTAAGTGGATTTTGCGAACAAATTTGTTCTTAAGAAGGGCTGGTGAATGAAGCCTATTACCTCTGCCTTCACATCTTGTTTAAGCTGGTAAGGGGCTCACTATACCTAGGCAAAATTACAACTTGACTGTGGATTTGACTTGGGACTTTACTCGTGACTTGCAATGCATTTACCTCGTCCAGCTTCTAGAGGCACATTCGGGGTTTGCTCAGCTGAGTAGTGCGCAAGGTTTGTCCTTTGGGAATGGAGGAAACAGTCAAGGTCGTAATAGTGTTTATCAGTTCACAAACAAATGCTTAATTAATCTATGCTGACATACTAGCCTGCACATCATTTTTTGAAAAACTGTCACATTAACTCTGTTGGTAGACTGCTATCAGTCATTTTCTACCAGCAGATACCATGATTTCAGTGATGAATGTTCATTAATAGCCAATCAACATCAGTATCACACTGCAGTTTATTATACGTCAGCTTATGACCATGCTGCTCTGAAAAGGCCATCAACTTCATTTACATCTGACAGAGTGACAGTGTGACCTTCGCATTTGCAGAATAGAGAAGCTACAGAAAAGTGTGATAAGACCTCGAAATATGACAAATGACTGTCTTCACAAAAGCTTTGAATACTCTGCCACATGCTGACATTTTACTAATAGATTGGATTCTGCATGTGCATGTGTGTGTGTGTGTGTGTGTGTGTGTGTGTGTGTGTGTGTACATATGTGCATTTGACAGTTCATTAGTTATACCCTATCTCATGGGCTGACTCCATTACACACACAGACGCACACACCCACAAACATTCACACAGTGAGACATGCACACACCATCTCAGTCACACAGTAGTTGATCCATGCTGACAGATCAGTCATTAACTAATCCAAAGACAATTTGGACGTCTTCATTAATGCCTTTTTCAGACTACATGATTGTCTGAAAAGATGGTCACTATGTCAGATTACACAATTATAGTCATAAATTCTTTCCGTGACGGACAAGGGTTATGAGAGACTACACCCTGATACCTCAAAAACACAACCTGCCATTGTTCAGGATTTGTATGACGGAAGTGCTAGACAGGGGGAATGTTAACATAAAATAACGTCTGAAGTGGTGTGTCTGACACTGGCTGTTTGTTTTTGGAAAAGCATTTACATACAAAAATTCAATGCCAGAAGACCCATCTGTTGGTCACATGAAGAGGGCAGTATAGATAGTCTTAAAAATAAGTGTTTTAAGCCAGTCGTGGAACTGAAAACTAGCTAGCCCTGATAGGGTAGCTACTTCACGAGGCTGATTCTGAAAGTCAGTATGCTAACATTAGCTCTGTCACTGTGATATTTAATGGATATGATTCAGTCTTACATGCCAAAAGTGTTGTGAACAGAAGAGCAATCTGTACTCCTGTTGGTCAGCGTCACCCTGACATGTCATAGTAGTAAAAGAAAGTCTGACATGCTAGGCTTTGTGTCAGAATGTTGTGAGGCATCCCAGATGCAGCAACGGTCATTGTTTACAAGATAAAAATGATTTATTGTCATGTCGGACACCTATTGTTGGTTCCAATGCCCAACAAACTTTGGGTTGGGCTATTATCAAGCTTAAATCAGGTAGTAATAATAATAATAATAATAATAATAATATCCAGAAAGATCCGTTACAGGAGAAACATATTTTGATGTTCAAGGCCTACCTTTAAATTACAAATGAAAAAAACCCTTAAATCTCTCATTAAGATTTTCAGACCCTTAATTCAGACCTAAAACTTTGTTGAGCAGTTACAGCGCCCAGGCCACTTGGATGAGACAGTACAAATGCTTGGATCTGGATATGGGCAGTTTATCCCATTCTTCCTGGCAGATCTTCTCAAGCTCTGTCAGATTGTCAGTGTTGGTGAACTGCTCCGAAATTGGCACTCATGTTGCTTGAGTCCCACTTAAATAGACTTCGGACTTCAGTTGCAACTTGTACCTAACTGAATCCAGACTTGACTTGGACTTGTGAACACTGAGTATGAGGAAACGTTTTGTTTTTTGGCAATCCTACATTAAAGCTGCATTAACTATGATTTAATAAATTTTAAGGCTTTCCCATTCAGGGACAAAAAATCAAGGAGGACAGAAAAGTCCCTGACCAGAAGAGAATGTGAGGGGCTTTTAAAGGCTTTCAGGTCAGACCATGCTTCAATATCTGAACTAAATAAAAGATGATTTGACTGGCAGAAGACTACATGATTAAAGCTCCAAAATGTGTTTGTTGATTTCTTCAACCATATTAAGGTTTGGTCAGTGTAAACTTAAAATTCCACATGTACACAACAGCTTTCAGGCAGCAGATCCTAAGTGGAGGTGTATTCAAATGAACACAGCTGTGGTCATTCTCATTTACATCATTAGTGTAAACACACTGCAAAATTTGTTGGGCTACAATTTTTTTCCATGCCTGACAGTGATTTGTGACAGGTTTAGTAAATCCCCCCCCCACACACACATGTCTGAGGTGGAGAGCTTTAAAAGCATCCACGGGGCTAAAATTTGGCACCAATGTGATCTTTTTCCTGCTAGACACATACAGTGGTGTGAAAAAGTGTTTGCCCCCTTACTGATTTCTTATCTTTTTGCA
Organism: Monopterus albus; assembly: GCF_001952655.1. Taxonomy (NCBI): domain Eukaryota; kingdom Metazoa; phylum Chordata; class Actinopteri; order Synbranchiformes; family Synbranchidae; genus Monopterus; species Monopterus albus. The sequence goes on along the minus strand of NW_018127972.1, from coordinate 965,687 downwards.
TGTTTGTCACACTGTAATGTTTCAGATCGTCAAACAAATGTATATATTAGTCAAAGATAACACAAGTAAACACATCATGCAGTTTTTAAATGAAGGTTTTTATTATTAAGGGAAAACAAAATCCAAAACTATATAGCCCTGTGTGAACAAGTGTTTGCCCCCTAAACCTAATAACTGGTTGGGCCACCCTTAGCAGCAACAACTGCAATCAAGCGTTTTCGATAACTTGCCATGAGTCTTTTACAGCGCTGTGGAGGAATTTTGGCCCACTCATCTTGGCAGAATGGTTGTAAGTCAGCCACATTGGAGGGATTTCGGGCATGAACTGCCTTTTTAAGGTCATGCCACAGCATCTCAATTGGATTCAGGTCAGGACTTTGACTAGGCCACTCCAAAGTCTTCATGTTGTTTTTCTTCAGCCATTCAGAAGTGGACTTGCTGGTGTGCTTTGGATCATTGTCCTGCTGCAGAACCCAAGTTCGCTTCAGCTTGAGGTCACAAACGGATGGCCGGACATTCTCCTCCAGGATATTTTGGTACACAGCAGAATTCATGGTTCCATTTATCACAGCAAGTCTTCCAGGGCCTGAAGCAGCAAAACAGCCCCAGACCATCACACTACCACCACCATATTTTACTGTTGGTATGATGTTCTTTTTCTGAAATGCGGTGTTACTTTTACGCCACACAGAATGGGACACACACCTTCCAAAAAGTTCAACTTGTGTCTCTTCTGTCCACAGACTATTATCCCAAAAGTCTTGGGGATCATCAAGATGTTTTCTGGCAAAACTGAGACGAGCCTTTATGTTCTTATTGCTCAGCAGTGGTTTTCGTCTTGGAACTCTGCCATGCAAACCATTTTTGCCCAGTCTCTTTCTTATGGTGGCTGCAGTCCCCAAGCTTTAGAAATGGCTTTATAACCTTTTCCGGACTGATAGAGCTCCATTATTCTCTTTCTCATTTGTTTTTGAATTTCTTTGGATCTCGGCATGATGTCTAGCTTTTGAGGATCTTTTGGTCTACTTCACTTTGTCAGGCAGGTCCTATTTAAGTGATTTCTTGATTGCGAACAGGTGTGGCAAGAGAAATTGAACTCAGGTGCGATAAACCAGTGTTTTGACAGGGGGGCAAACACTTGTTCACACAGGGCTTTGTAGTTTTGGATTTTGTTTTCCCTTAATAATAAAAACCTTCATTTAAAAACTGCATGATGTGTTTACTTGTGTTATCTTTGACTAATATATAAATTTGTTTGACAATCTGAAACATTACAGTGTGACAAACATGCAAAAAGATAAGAAATCAGTAAGGGGGCAAACACTTTTTCACACCACTGTAAGTACTGTAGCTGGCTAACATATATGTTGGCATCATTAGCAAGCTAAAGTTAGCATTTCAATTTTTTACCTTTGTATTGAATTATTCTAGTTTTAATATGGAGTCATTCCAACTGACTGCAAGACTAATGTTTTGTTGTCCAATTAGCAGAAACAAGCACATTTTTCTGGATTAGCAAATTAAGTAATTTTGCTCAGTTTGCTAATTTTTGCTCAGTTTTGGGCCAAACCACCCGGTTTGTTTATGTCTAACATAACACAGCAGTCAACGTAGCATTTTAATTTGATGTTATTAACATTTATGCCATAAAAACAAGTGTAATGTAATTTCTCTTGTTTCACATATAACTCACAGTTACCTTATAACATTATGTGTGTCCAGTATTAGTACTGTATCAATATTACTGAGGAAAAAAACATTCCTTTGTATAATTTGCTTGTGTTACTGCTTTAGGTAAGAAAAAGGACCCTTGTTGCTGCAATGCCACTGAAAACCATGTGCTCTGTGGACTGTATTCGATTTGCGTTAATATTACTCCTGAGTCTATCTCCGGCTGTAGTTTCCACATATGATGTAGTTTCATAGACAGAGCAGGAGGGGCAAGCTGGAGCGGAGGGAGCAGAGGAGGGGCTACCACCTGAGTTTGTTTTGATTCTCACTCATTCTCTAATGGTCAAGAGTTTGAGGGCGAAAGTTAGCTAGAGGGACTTCAGTGCATCACAGCATGCATCTGCCAACTACCATCCCAGCATGTGACGCCCAAACACAAAACACAACAAGCTGTGCCACTTTCATTTGATGATGAGATCTTTACCAGAGTCATATTCTTTGTACATATGGTTATTTCATTAGTATAAGTCCATGCTTGTCACAGAATTTGACATAGCAGATGCTCCACTATTCTTTAAGCATTAAGTGACAAGAATCTCTGGTAAGTGGGATGTAAAGATGCTTAAAATAATATCTGTACAGAGGTGACGCTGTGGCAGGCTATATCTCTGACAGGTCAACCATGAAAATATCTAGTGATTAATATCATTAATTTATTTAAATAGTTTAATATCAAATCAAACACGGTGCAATGCATCGTAATCAAGCCTGTTGTCTCAGTTTTAGCTTATTTTAGTTTTCTTAATATAGACAGCTGTTTAGTAACTCCATCTCTAAGCTTATGATAGCCTTCATACATTGGTACCTGATTTTTAGTTTGGTTTATGTGTTTTATGTTTCTTGAAACCTGTAATACCTTGTCTCCTCTAAAAAGAGGTTGCTAACTTCAAATACCTTGTTAAATAAATGATAGATAAAAAATAAAACACTGAGAAAAAATTAACAGGAAATGGGTGTATCTCCATATTTAATACTTTATGCTGAAGAATAGATGTTAGAGGAGATAACATAGGGAAGAATGGATGAGTCAGTGAAAGATCAGCTTGACTTGAGTCACAAGAATGATTGTCAAGAGAAGACCAAGTGAAATAAGATGAGGAAAAGAAAGAACAGGAAAGTGAATGTGATTAGGAATTGAGGGGGAAAGCAGATATAGGAAGGAACCTGACACAACAAGTCAGGAAGCTGGAAGAAACAAGCAAAGAAAAGAGGAGAGGAGACGAAGGAGGAAAGTAGATGGAAGTGTATTTGACGCTCCATCTATAGACCCGGATGAACTCACTGACACTGTGACATCATACATCAGTTTTTGTGAGGACATGTCTGTGCCCACCAAGACCCTGTGCACATACAACAAGCCCTGGTTCACAGTAAGACTCAAGCAGCTTCGTCATACCAAGAAAGAGGCCTAAAGAGGTGGGAACAGGCTTCCGGACTGGTGTTGTGTTAAAATCTGCTCCCCCGTCAAGATGTGTTCCCCCTAACCTTATCCTAACCATAACCGCAGAGATGGGTGCTACTAGAAACATAGTTTTAACAGGGGGAAGCACATCTCAACTTGGGAACAGATTTTAATACAAGACCAGCAACAGGAGTTGTGCGCGTTCACAATCTATCCTGTTGTTATTGGGAGGAGCCTCTCCTTGTGATATCAGGTTTTATCGTTATGAAATAATTATAGGCTATTTGGAGTTTTGATGGGTGCAAAGCTAATCTAGAGGTACCCAAGATTAAACATTAAATGGCTGGAAATGAGCATGTCATGGGCTCTTTAAATTACAACCTTGGCCTTCACTGCGTGCTCACTGGGTTACATACATTATGCAGCTGCATATTACAGCCCAGGTCCAGGTGGGAGTGAGCACTTTTCCTGTTTTAATTATTAGCATTTAATTTCCCTTACTGTTTCTCTGAGGAGCTGAAGTATATCTCTAGTTCTCAATCTCTCCCTCCAACCAATTTTTCTGGACTGGACAGTAAAGTTGGTCTAATTTGTGTCTAAATCTGTTCACTTTCTCATTGCTCTCTCCCATCAGCTCTCTGTATTGTAGCTTCATACAGTATATGATAGATAATATGCACACATTATATACATGATAGCTATATGTGACTATAAGTGCATTATATCCTGTCCATCTCTGTGAAGGAGAGCCATCTTTGTATTGTTTATGTTCTTGTACCAGGTAAAATCTTCACTAACTGTAGAAGAATCAAAAGGCGTAAACTGAACAGATTAACTATCAGCTTTTAAGAGGGAAACACAAGTTAATGTTGATTCCCTCATTTGCTGTATTTTAGTGTCATTCTCTGTTGTGTTATACACTTATAACATAACTTATAACTTATAAGTTATCTCTTATACACTTGTTTTTAGAATTCAGTGAATCCCCATTTTCTCATGAGAACTAAAACAACAGCAACTACATAACATGCAGTGATTTACACTAATATAATTATGCTGAAAAATGTGCAAATGCTATGAAATAAAATCACATGATATGTCTTTCCCATGTATAGCATTTCACCAAATTTTTAAAACATAAGGGTATGACACAAAGGTGTATTTGTTGCATCGCAAAAAAACACTAAAACAGTTGTATTCAACCCTTTAAAACAAGAAAAAAATGAAATTGACTCGTTCTTTCTTTTCTTCTTTTTTTTTTTTTTTTACCCCTAAGGGGGTATCTATTTTATACCCCCCAGTAGATTAGCTCACAGACATATATGAGGGAGAAACAGACGTTTTTAAAGCTGTTGTACTTGACATTACTGTGGGGGGTATTTACTAAACCTGTCACAAATCACTGTCAGGCATGGAAAAAATTGTAGCCCAACAAATTTTGCAGTGTGTTTACACTAATGATGTAAATGAGAATGACCACAGCTGTGTTCATTTGAATACACCTCCACTTAGGATCTGCTGCCTGAAAGCTGTTGTGTACATGTGGAATTTTAAGTTTACACTGACCAAACCTTAATATGGTTGAAGAAATCAACAAACACATTTTGGAGTTTTAATCACGTAGTCTTCTGCCAGTCAAATCATCTTTTATTTAGTTCAGAAATTGAAGCATGGTCTGACCTGAAAGCCTTTAAAAGCCCCTCACATTCTCTTCTGGTCAGGGACTTTTCTGTCCTCCTTGATTTTTGTCCCTGAATGGGAAAGCCTTAAAATGCACATTGCATGCAAATTCCCACAGTGCCGCATTTCTTCTCTTTCTCCACTGTAAAACCCCTTAGTAAATATGAACACATGCAATTCACTGTTTAGCACCAGAAAATGAGCCACAAAACCTTAGTAAAAATCCCCCTGTAAGAGTTGTGAGAAAGGTCTGATTATTTTTTTTCCATTTCACTCCTTTGTCAGCAGGATTTCAACCTGCACAGTCTTAATTAGATTTTATGTTCAACCTTCTCCATCATTTCTGTCTGCCTTTCTTTTTTATCCATTTTACATCTACATCTTATCTTTACATGTTTCCACTTTCCTGCACCTCCTTCTTTTTCAGTCCTTGTATCTAATCTTGTGATTTGTTTTTTCTCTTTTCTCTTTATCATACACAGATGAAACAGATGTAGGGCTTCATATTTTGCCTTTCTCTGTTTAGATTTTATAAGACTGCACATCAAACAGGTTCAGCCTGTTTGTACTCAATTACTTGGAGTGTGTTTGACTTGTTTTCCTCAGTCCAGTGCAGGGAGGTCCCACATGTAATTGACACATCCCACCTGCTGTGCAACACCCTCATCATCTAATGCGGTTTTCTCAAAAGATGTGAAAACCACTTGAGATCTAAGCTTTGTGGCTCCATATACAGTATGCGGGCACAGCTGTTTTTCACTGTAGCTTCAGATTATGCTATGTTTTAGAAATGAATCTGACACAGTTTAAATAATAATATGCACTACACTATTTCAGCCCTCTCTTTTTCCAGAAGTAAAAATCCTTTTGATTTTTGACATAAGCAGTGTTATGCAATTCACAGTTGTAGCACTGTTGTTGGCATGAAATTATCCTGGCAAGTACAGTTAGCAGTGTTCAGTACAAAAATTAACAAATGTGTTAATCTCTGCTTCTTTAACAAAAAGTCAAAAGCATGTAGATATAAAACTTGATGATTTTGAATTTCAAGTAGCATTTTGGCAGAAACTGTCCAGTCACTGAGCTTAACATTAGAAATGTACAATTGATATAATAAAAAAAAAATCCTTGGGTGCATGTGTATTTTTTGTGCATTGGTGCATTTCCCTGCTATGATTGACTGTGCTTACACTGAGGTGGGAGGAGAGGCACAGTTGAGGCCGTGTGTATGCTAATTAGGCAGCGCAGTCCAGTTTTGGTGCTTGTTTTGACCCAAAATAACAACAGCACCACACACTCTACAAGTGATCTGCTTGAATTTACTCAGAATAATTTATTGTGTATCATGAAGATGATATTTAAATCTGAATAATTCTCAGTATATGGCTGTGGATATGAATATGGTCAAACAGTACTGTGCACATGAGGATGCACCATCTGTCTGTACATAATGCAGCCAGAGGTGATCTGCAGCTGGTGTTTGGGAATCCAAATTTATGGTAAAAACATTACATGTAATATCACAGCAGAAAGCAGCTCATGAGCCAAGATAAATAACAAACACCCTGCAGACGTCTCGATTAATCATGTTATGCAGCAGGAAAAGTCAGTCCAACCTCATTGTGGCTGCTGTCACTGATAAGTTACAAATGATCAAGTTTCACACAGACACACAGACGTTACTACTACGTTGTATTTGTTTATGCATTTTGTGGCGGTTTGATCAGCTTTGAAAGCAGCTGTAGGTGGAGATAAAGTGGGCGACACATTCACCGGCTGTGCGCTCAGACAGAGCACGGTCAGTTTGACCATAAATGCAGTGACTACAATATAATTATAATTTTATTGTGTTACTTTTAAAAGCTTGGATGTGGGGCCCCCCCCCCCCTTATTTATGTGCAGTACTTCTACATAAATAGTGCTCAGTGTCAATTTGGGAATGGAGTATATAACTGGTAGGAGAAGAAGATGCAGGGAAATAACTTGGAGCCTCATACAAGCATGTAGCCTAAAAAGAAGTAAGAGAGGTTACAATAAGATAAGAAAATAAAAATCCTCTTGCATGAGGTTCCTTTTTAAAAAAAAAAATCACTATATTATTCCATATATAATAGAAAAGTGCTTAGTTTCTGTGCTGTCTGTAACAGGACTTGTTGAGTGATGTAGAAAAGTGAAAATCATTTGGTCATTTTTAGATTCTAAACCCTTAGCCTCTCATACAATAATACCCTCCTTTTCTTTTAGGATTATGCTGTGAATAGATCTCAGGCTGGTGAGTAATGGCTTAGTTTTGTGCATGCCACAATTAAACTGAGGCTGAGTGCTTTCTCCTCAAGAGCGGTAATGAATATGCAGCAAATGTCATATAATATGTATGATGAATATGCTTGGCGTGCGGGTAACAAGCATTAATGGTTTATGTGTTGCCAGGGGCGTTGTGAATAACTGACAACATACAGCTGTAGAGTCATATGAGCAACAGGAGAAGATGTTTTAATCCACACACACAGAATCACTTCATCATACACAGTAAATATAGAAGAACTTTTACTGTATTACAACACAAAGCAAGGCACAATGATGATGACCCAGCACTGAACACAAAGGGCAGGTAAAGAAGACAGTAAATGAGACATGGACACATTCATGGGTTTTGCATCTGTAGTGGTATCCATAGTTTTCTGAAAGAAGGTTTTGAGGCTGAGATAGGTTTTACAGCTGAAGTGGTAGGGATCTAATGATCTGGATTTGTATAGCAAGATGAGTTTGTTAAGTTATTCAGTTTCCAGCTCTCATTTCATCAAAAATTCAGATGTGCAAATTTACCAAAGTGCTTCAAGTATTTTAATCTGTGTGGTCAGCTCAACCCTTATATTAGTTTTAGAGATGTGGTTGATGTTCTTACCATGCTTTAAAATTAATATGCTGAAATGTGGGCCGTCTCCTACAGTCCAGTCTCTACACCTGACATGGATTTCACAGAAAGCACAAAGTGGCTCATGAGCCTCAGCTGAACAGATTTAAAAGACTAATTGGTCAGGATGTCATTATGCAGGTTTAGCCACGCATATTGCACATCTAACTTAAAAACTGATAAAACACGTAGCTTAACAGTAGAGTTTCTCATGCGTGGACTTGGTAGTAACTGTGACATGACCACAGAAGCGCCAGCCACACAAGTGGTATGATCATTAAAGAATAATAACTCTAGTGAACTTGAGTTGTTATCCAAGGGCGGCTGTAAATGGAACCATACAGCTTAAGGTGCCCCTTGTTCTCTTTATTACAGTACGCCAGTATCTCTAGTTTAACAACTATCAATACTTCAGTTATTCTTCCCTCAAGGTATCCATGCTCACAATACTTCAGATTGGTTTCCCAGAATTTCAAGTTATCCCCTAGGTAACTGAAAACCAAAAAGTGAAAACTGCTTTCTCTTGTCTAACATCACTTAAGTAGAGTAGTAACTCATAACTTGTCCTGTAGTTAATCACAGTGAGTAACACCACTATCAATGTACTGGAATTACAACAGCATGTTGTTCAGGTCACAGCTACAATTTAATGAGATGGGATGTTTCATCAACATTTTGTTATTTGAGGCGAAATAACTTCCAAATAGCATGGAGGCAAAGGTTTCTTTTTAACCTATCATGAGTTTGTTATATTTTAGCTAGTTTATTATCAATTTCTTGGCTCTCATGAAATTGAAATATGAAATTCCTGCAGTTTGTGCGCAGAAGCCCCTCATTTTGGATTTTATAGAAGTAATGTTATATTAGTGTACACCAGTAAAGCATGACTCATAATGAACTAAATAAAGGATTATTAATAATCTGCTGTAGGGGGTCATGAAAAGAGATTGTACACCTGGGATCTTTTTTGTCACAGAAAATTTGTAAGTTTCACAACATGATGCATTTTTAATCCAAAGCCAGCAAGCTGCCACCTCTCTCAGCTGTCTCTATGTCGTACATTCAAGTGCACATCTGACTAGTAGCATAAATTGCTGAGCCAGAAAAACTTTGCTATTTTATTTCTGTTTATTTGATCTTAAATGTTGTGTTTGGTGGAATTTACATTTGGACAGAGCCAAGCTAGCTGTTTCCCCTTTTTACCAATCTTTGCACCAAGCTAAAAGCAGTGGTGGAAAATAACTAAGTACTTTTACTCAATAACAATACTTAAGTACAATTTTGAGGTATCTGTACTTGAGAATTTTCATTTTCTGTTACTTCAACTTTGACTTCACTACATTTCAGAGAAAAATATTGGACTTCCTACTCACTGTATTTATTTATTTACTTTAGCTACTAGTTACTTTTCAGAATCAGATTGAACAAACAAAATGCAGTATAATCATGAAACTTTCTTGATCCCTGGTCAAAAATTCACAAGCTACCCAGCAGTATGTCAGATTCAAATATGTCAGTCTATTACTAAAAACTGTTTTCTCTTCACCAGTTTTGGTTTAAACACTGTCCACCAACTTATAGCACTGCTGGTCCAATTGCTAGAGGCTAATTGCTAATTCTGCACTATGAGCTGAAAGGGAAGTTTTCTTTTTGAAATGCTGTACATTTTCTACATGAATGTGCAACTGGTCCTGTTTAAAGCACAAAAACAACTTATGTGATATGGTAAATTGTCTTATAAATAGCTTTCTATGCGTTGATGTGCACTCAAAGCACTTTACATTATTTGTCATTCAAAGACATACTCCGGACATTGCCGGGACCAAATAAGGGTTCAGTGTCTTGTTTGAGGACATGTCAACATGTGGGCTGGAGAAGGTGGGATCGAACTGCCAAACCCTATGGCTACAGGATAACCCACTCTACCTCCAGAGCCACAGCCGCCCTACCAAGTGCTGTAGTAGCCAAAGTGTCATTAAAATCTCTTGCTCTCTGTGTTCTTCTCTGTAGATGGGAGGCACCATGTACAACACAGGGAAGCATGTGTCCTTGCGACCAGACAAAGCCCACCTAGTGAACATCTCTGGGGGCCCACTGGGTTACAGCTACCGGCTGGAGGAGGTCCGCCTCCACTTTGGGAGTGAGGACTCTCAGGGTTCAGAGCACCTACTCAATGGACAGGGCTTTCCTGGAGAGGTGAGAGACAACACAGTTATGAGACACATTGCATAAAAAACACATAAGCAACAAAGCAGTGAACACCACATCGCTCCAAAATGTCCCACAGGTTGGGATCTGGTGACTGTGAAGGCCATAGCATATGATTTTGTCATGTATGGATTACAGACTTGACTCAAACACTGGACCTTGCCATAGGAGTCCAGTGTTTGAGTCAAGTGTTAAATAATGCTTTTTTTATCCATGACCATTCCAAATCTGTGACTACTGGTTGATTAGTGTGATGATGGTGACAAAGACCCTGTAACATTCAAAGGCCCTGGAACATTTGGCTGCTTACACCGATTTCTGTTGCAGTGAAAAACAACATAAATTGGATGCTTTGTTGAGCTCATGCCCCTGTAGCCTCAGTTTCCTTGTTAGCAGGAGAGGAATTTTCTTTTGACTGTAGTCTATGCACTATAAAGTGACATGCTGTGTGTTCAGAGATTGTTATATAGCATGGCTGTAACACACTGTTATCTGAATTATTGTTGCCTTCCCTTTGGCTACCAATGTGGTCTTTCTTCTCTGACCTCACTCATCCATGACCCTCTGCTGTTATTCCAGCATCTCTACCCTTAGTTATCAAATTATGGTCCATAAATTAGCTCTGTCTTCAATCTAGAAACTGTTATAAGAAGTGTTTTTCAAGCCATGAGTGTTCATTTCAAACAGCCAGCCATCGAGGTGCTCTCGTCAAACCACATCTGAAACCAGTGCCTGCCAGACTGAAAAGTTTGACACAACACCAACTCTGCCATCCTTATTTGTGTGCTAAGTTACCTAAACTTTCATCATTTTTCTGTGTGATGAGCCTCCTCTTCTAAGCTCTCTATTGTTAAGACTAACATAGTCCCCATTCGTAAGGCCGAGTCATAACTGCATTGATAACGGAAAAGTCTGTGGTGGAATCAATGGAATCACCACAGTTTGCGCTGTCAATTTCAACTTTGTTGAATGTTAACGTGCAATTTTGCCCTGTTGATCAATAGCAGGTCTTCTTGGCGGTGATGAGGAAATGCTGTATTGTAGTTTGTTGGATTTGTTGTGATATGTCATTCACTTTTGATTTTTGAGCTTGTCGGTAGATTTTAGCTTGTTAGCTTGTCCAGCTTTTTCCCTTCTTCGGTAACTCTTTATTGAATCAAATGATACCATCGTGAGAAAGAAATGCTGTCGGGGAGGAGACCAGTACTTCTCATCTGGCCTAGCGCCTAGGTCCAAATATTTCCTTAGATATCAGGTTACGGTCCACAGATAGACCAGCAATCTTTCACCGTATTTCTATTCATCCATTCTGCATGTTGGATTTAAACCAGGGACCCTTTAGCTGTGATAAGACAGTGCCTTTGTGTAGCCTATAGCCTTCAGTTTTATTTCACAAAATTAAAATTAAAATAATAAATGTACAACTGAGGCTTGAAGTTCAAAGAAATAAGAACCATTGAAGCAAGGGAACCAACATTAACAAAGAAAGAACATTAAAAGCATTGCATGGGCATCCCGGTAGCTGAGCAGCGCGCCATATCTATGTACAGTACATGTGTGATGTTGGTGATTTGAGTCTGGCCACTGACATTTTGATATTTGTCACAGGTCTCCTGTCCCTCTATCTCTCCCTCCCCATTTCCTGTCTGGCTCTCTGTGACCCACTTACAAAAAAAGGCAAAATCCTGAAAAAAAACTTTTTTTTAAAAAAGCATTCACTTATATAAGTAATCCGGGTTACTGCTTCTAATGTTACAGCAAAACAGAAGAGGCCCTGATTTAAAAACACACACACACACACACATTCAATACAACAGCTGTTACAATCAAAAGTAAAAAGTGGGAGGTTTCTTCTCCGTACCAATCAGCAAAGTCTCCGGAAAGACCAACAGTGAGCGATGTGCAAGGCTAGAGTCACACGACCAATATCACTGGTATAAGTTACTTATTCTGGAATCTAAGAGGTGGGAAACTGTACTTCATCTTAAAAGTGCTATTTTAGAAATTAACTGAAGCTCCAGGAACAGGTCTTTAAGGAAGCTGACCCATGTTCTTATGACCCATCAAGAATAATCTACAGTCCCCCTCGAACCACCAGCTGGGAGTCCCTGGAAAAACTGACCAGTTTCTTCACTGTCATGAAATAAATCTTTTGTTTGTGTAGCAAAATTAAAATTAATGTTTCACATTATTTTTTTTATATTTTAAAAATGAACATATAACATTTGTACATTAATCAGAACCATATGTCATATTAAAAAATATTAGTTGCAGCTCTGGTTTGGTTTAGCTTGTAATAATCTGTGTTGTTATATTTGTCTTTCAGGTCCAGCTCATCCATTATAACCAAGATCTCTACACCAACTATAGTGAGGCAGCTAAGAGTCCTTATGGCATCGCTGTGGTCTCCATCTTTATAAAGGTCAGCATGTCGTGCTGGGAGTACAGTGGAACACAGTGAAGCAACTATTAATATACAAATATAACTGTAAAAAAAAAAAACACACGTGATGATTTGATACACTCACTGTCAACATAAGGTAGATTGTTAAAAAAAAGTTTCATTTGTGAATTATTATTATGCAAGGATTACAGTACAGTGAAATAAGTTCACAATTTTAGTCCTTAGGCCACTTCCTATATGAGTTTTACTGCACTGTCTGTGTTTGTTGTACAGTGGTTTGTGATGAATATTTGACCCCCCTCTTTCTTTGTGATTTATCAGCTCTCTGAAAACTCCAACACCTTCCTCAACCGCATGCTCAACAGAGACACCATCACCAGAATCAATTACAAACGTAAGACACAAACACACATTCTATAAGCCTGTGTTTTGTTCTTAGACAAGCTAATTCATCTTCAAAAGTAAAAACAAATGAAAAAATTCACTATGTATAATCAAACATGACATACTATATGTTAAAGCCAAATATAACGGAGTTGGATTACCAGCACAGCGCAGGACTGTCCCAGATGTTAAAAGGATTGGGATATGATGCACAGCTGAGTGACAGGTTGGATAAATGTTAGACAGTCCATACCCCCCTGAATGGTAAGGGTTTAACTTGATCAGATGATGCCAAAAAACAGTTGTAGTACAGGATCTGTCCGGTGGATGCAGTAAACGTTGCTGAGTTTGACTGATGGTTACCTCATGGTGACATGCGCTGTCACACAGTATGAAAAGCATTTTGCAGGTTAACAAGTGGATAATCAGTATTGGCTGAAAGTAGTTTAGCCCCTCTGCAGGTTTGGGTGAAATCCATCGGGTCTGAACAATTCACTGATTCCAGAACAGATCAAAACTTTTGCTAAAGTCAAACTTCCAGCGTGTTGATCTACATTCTGCTTTCAGCCAGGAGTGTATTGAGAATAAAGGGGGGGAAATGACCACAGCCCCACGCCAAAGAAGGAACTGGATAAGAAATTAGGATTTGTTCCACGTGTTCTTTAAGGCAGAAAGGAGAACCTGAAAGTGAGCACAGAGGATTTCTGTTTGTTGTTGTCTGATGTTAATTGATCCCACATGGATGACCAGGTTGGAGCAATCGGGAGAGTGTTCCAAGACAGATGGCAGTTTATTATAAATGTCCATAACTTCGGCCCAGGAAAGCAGTATCTGTGAGCACCTGTGGATTTAATGTTCCTTACATTAAAGCTTCTAATGATCAGTATTGAGGGACAAGACTGAGAGGGAGAATGGGGCAGTGAGGGTGGCAGTTCTGACTGGGGGTGTGTCTCCATACTCTATTTATTTTGCCTCAGGGGGCAATTCAGACAGCATAGATGGGGATGAGACTGATGAGAATGAGTCAGATGAGGATGTGGGAATAGCAGCAGAAGCAGTAGCACAGGCAGAAGCAAAAATAGCAGCTGTGGTACTGATGGAACTCAACGCGAAGCTGCTGGTGCAGCCCGAGGCGACAGCAGGGGACACTATTCCCCATCTCAGCTCCACCACAGTGCAACAGGTGCCACCAGCCTCTATGAAGAGATCAGTTGGATAGACAAGGGCTTCATCCGGTAAAATTGCAAAGTGATTAGGAAGGCTGGGGGGAAGAAGTGAGGCTGCCTGGTGTCCAAACGCCCTTGCAACCCATGACAACCGCCTCTGTCCAGCTAGCTAGGCTGCTAGGCACAGAGTAGGAGGAGAGGTGTGGGTGAGTCCCACAAAATGGTGTCAGATATAACTGAATTCATTGTAGATATCTCTGTGGTTTGAGCAGTGGTGAGGTCTATGTAGCCGGACAGAAGATAACTTCTTTTTCAGCTCATCCAAAGGTCTCTGAATATCTCCCTTGAGGATACACCGGGCATCGTATTTAAGTCCAAAAACCCCTAAACTGCTGTCAAGTCTCTGTAGTGGCCGACTGTGGACTTTATTTGAGGTCAACAACAAAAAAAAAGCATCTGGGAATAAAACTGTTTGTTCCCTATCACGTGTTTCTTTCAACAAGAATGTTTTCTTAATTTTATAGAAATGAATACACTGCAGCCTATGCTGTGAAAATGTATGACCCTCTGGAGAATCCCCTCATACTAATAAGGCTAAACATTAACAGTGCTCACAACCATAAACATGCATACAGAATCTTGTTTATTCACTTATGAGGACATTACATTGACTTACAATATGTTAAACCTCTAGAGACACATACTAACCTTAACCAAAAGGCAAACCTTAACCCTAAAATTCAATGAATTATGCAGTGGATACCAGCTTTTTCACCCACAAATGGGAAGGGAATCCCTATAATGTGACCAAGTGAACAGTTCCTGATTAACACAAACACACACACACACACACACACTCTCTCTCTCTCTGACACATTATTACTCAGGCTTGTCATTGCTTTTAATTGGTGCAAACAATATAGATTCACACCCTGACATCGTGGTCTACATCAACCAAACACACAAGCATAGTGTGCTGTAGAAAAGTGCTATACAAGTATAAGACCATTTATCATTTCTTCAGAGCATTTGTGTTAATGGGTCAGAACATAACAGACTTTGATACAACACATCACCTGAACACTTTCTTCCTTCCTGTTCAGATGATGCATTCTTACTGATGGGCATGAACATAGCTGACCTTTACCCTGACACCACACGTTACATCACTTATGAGGGCTCGATCACTATCCCTCCGTGCTACGAGACAGCCACGTGGATACTCATCAACAAGCCTGTCTACGTGACGCAGATGCAGGTATGTGAGTGTAGGATAAGTAACAACATGCATTCTGGTGAATGGGGCGGAAATGAAATTTGTAAATTCCGTGCCAGCACAGTGCACTTTGAATTGCAAATTAGCACTTCATAACCTGTAACTGAACTCAGTTCATTTATCCTGAGTGGTTTAGATAAAAGATGCTGTGTTGTTGTTATAGTAATGTAATGAAATGCAGTGCATATACACAGAACACACAAAAAATATTAAATTGCTTGCTTTTGACTCAGTAGTTTTAAAGTCTAATAATGTTCTTGTCCTTCATTTAGTTTGTTGTTGAAGCAGTCTTAATGGAGTAAATTTACTGTTATAGCCACACATCAAGTTGTAGCTGGGTATCGAAGTAACATCCTTGTGTCACTGAAGAGCAGCTGGATAGTTCAGATTCAAACCTGGTTCTTCAAATGAGGAAATTCACTGACAAAGTGCAGCAGTCACGATATATTTAACCAATGTTTCCCCTGGAATTCTGTTCAGTAGCAGTGTGGTTGCATGTGTGTCCATGAAGATGCCATGCTCAACCTACATTTACAGGAATAGTTTAAAATGGCCACACTAAGCCTTTAGCATCTATTCAATACAACCATACTACTTTATTTTAATTTTAAGATAACTTAAGATATTTTTCTTTATGTTAAAATGCACAAGCCTGTCCAAAAAAAAGTGTATATTTAGCTAGTAGCTGAAGTTTCAACTCCAACCTGTTCTCATTTACCACTCCGCTTTTTGACACAGATGCACTCCCTGCGCCTCCTCAGCCAGAATGAGCCCTATAAAATCTTCCTGAGTATGAGCGACAACACCCGGCCCACCCAGCCTCTGCTACAGCGCTGCATCCGAACCAACATCAATTTCAGCAAGCAGGGCCGAGACTGCCCCAACAACCGTGCCCTCCGCCCACAGTACAGAGGTAACATGGAGGATAAATGAGGAGTAGTAATAAATGCATCAGAAAATGTTACGTTCTGCCAGAAATTTACATCGAGTATGATTTAGCCTTTTTTTTTCTCACATTTTCAATTCCTTTAATGCAATTTATGGTTTTTTTTTACATGCTTCTGCCAAGACTGGAGCTATTTTAAAACCATTTTTGTCCATTTGGATTTGTGTTGGTTCCTACTCCCTCCTCCTCCATCTTTCCCTTTCTTTACCAGTGCTATGTTCACCTTCCATTATTACTCCCAGGCTACCTATCAAATATAACAGCAAAAAGAACTGATGAGTGTTCTATAAGAAATATGCTTTCAATATGCTGAGAGAGAAATTAACAGCCCATTTTCATTATTTTATAAAAGGGACATGACAAAGTTCCTTGTACAGTCAAAGTCAAATTTCTGCATTCTTTGAAATGGTGCACTGACTTAAACACCAGCCCCTTTTACGCTGCTCACCATTCTGTGTAAAAGGTACAGTCCTGGCAGTAAATGTTGACCCTCCAAAATGCTGCAATGAGAGGTAGTAGGTTTGCTGGGACGGGTTCGCCCCATCTCCTGTATAAACAGGACGAGGCGAAATGGTGGGTTGGAGGTCCGCATGAGAGAGAGAGAGCACTACAGAGTGAATGAGGAGAGAGAGCGGCATCAGAACAAAGTGAACCAGAGAATCTCATGTTATTTTGATTGTTTCATGGTGGTTACATTCTAAAGCAGGAATAAGCATAGCCGCAGCACTGCACAACCCTGTGGGAATGATTCTGTGTGAACGCTGCCAAAATACATGCTTCTGTCTGTTCTGCTGTGCACCTTTTGTGTGTCTGTGTGTGTGTAGCTCTGCCTTCAAACAGACACACAGACCTGAAATTGGATGCACATAGTAGTCTACTGTAATTCCCGATTTCCATTCATAAATATATTAAAATCGGATGACGGCTGGTTTGTTTCGTTTTCTAAATGAAAATTAATTTGGACCATTAGATGTCATGATAAACATCGTGCCTCGATTTTTGTCCTCCCCAGCTACATACATGAGAGGGTCAGAATATTAGGAACACCTCTGAATATAATGTAGTCCAATACAACACCACCTTTAACTATGACGTCAATAATAAACATAGAATTGAATTTATACATTTATGACAACCACCCCTTCAGTCACTCAGCAGTGTCACAGGAAGTCAGAACACGGAACCTGCATTTTGCACTTTTTAAATCTACGTTTTTCTTGAGCTTAAAGCATGCAGCAGTTCTGCATGAATGCAGCATCTGTCTGTGTAAACTACAGTATATTCATGTGCTTAGATTCTTAATTGCAGCTGAAGGAGATGTTAATGTGTAATCCCTTATGGTCTGAATCTGCAGTAAGTTTAGGTTAATGGTGAGTGACTAGATGTAAGTGAAAGGTCTTTATGCATATAGAGATACAAGTGATCATTAAAGCAGCCTCATGCAGAGAAGGAGGGTTTACTGAGCATAGCTTTGTCAGCACTGTCTCAAGAATGTGAAAATAGAAAATGAAACATCTCATGTGTACACACACATACATATACACAGTATGTGTGGGAGTGTTGCAGATGTGAAACCAGGAATGAGTAGGTGAGTTGGTACAAGAGGGAAAGTTGGTATACCCCACACATACACCAAACTTGAAAGTGTTACACGGAAAGTGTAGGAGTCCTCACATCCTTCAGAAAAAAAATACACTTGTTGGTCTCTTCTGTGCATTGCGACTATCTTTGTTATCGATCCAGTGAAGCCCAGGATGCTCTCCACAACATCAAATGGTGTGCGCAGCCTCTGTTTCCTTTTGATAATGACTTGTTACAAGACAGCACAGTACAGGAGTTTCTGTATTCAAGGTCAAAGAGCAGAAAGAATGCAGTGGTCTGAAACCACTCTCAGCCACCAGAGTCGGACTTTATGAAAAGAAAAGGAAGGTTGACAGAAGACAGAGGAGAGGGTGTGGATAAACAAACGAATAAAAAAAAAAATTGCTGCTCGCTGCTAGAATGCATTTACAGAAATAACGTGGACCTAATTAAAGCTGAGCTGGTAAAGATGTAAAAAATGTTTTATCAAACGTTCTGGTTACCGCAGCAGATCTATTTTAAAGTAAATGTTTTGTATAGCCCACGACGTGCAGTATGATGGGCAATGGGAAATAGATGGAGGCAGTGCTGAAAAAGAAAGAGAAAGATAGCTAATAAACATATAACAAAGCGTGGCTGTCCTCCTGTGAAAAATGAGTTCACTGCTTGTGTGCGCCAGCAGCTTATTACAGCCGATAGTTACATTTTATTGTTTGGCAACCTCTAATTGTTATAGTAATTATGACACAAGCAAAGTAAGAAATTAGATGTCACACTATTGACCTCCCCTTTTTAAAATTCTGTTTCTGGTTTGGTCTTTTAACTTCCATTTCCTTTTGTCAGCTATGTCAAAAATCTTGGTATTTCAAGTTCTCAAAGCTGTGAACACGCGTCCACATACATGAGGACGTCATATGACCTGATAGCACCACATCCACCACAGGTATCATATTAAAAAGGATGATTTTTGGTGCAAAGTTTAGCATTTACAGGCTTATAGTTTCCTGTGTTGCATCACTAAACTAGCTAAATGCCTTAGTAAGTCATGACCACAGAAATGTTTTTTCTCTCTAATGTTAGCATAAAGGCTTCCATATTGAATTGCTCACAGGTGACACTGAATCATTACTAAAGACAGCAGATCATTATACAGACAAAGAAACTCATAAAACTGTAGAATATTGCACAGTGTTATCTTACTTGTAGTACTGTGTGTAGAGTTGTATACTGTATCTCCAGTTCTGCATTGGCTAGCACTTGCTTCTTATACATTTTGCCAGAGGTTAATTCAAACCATCTGCACTATGAACTCTACAAACACAATGACGTGAACTATGTATGGGCACTTAGTTGTATTTGCAGTTCAGTCACTAACATTCACTTGCAGTAATAGCATTCAAACATCACTGCATTCTCAATGGATGTGGTGAAGTCAGGTGATCAGTCAGCAGCCAAGTAAGTTAACACCAATGTGCAGCCGAAGTTCAGAAGAACCCAGGGACAGAGGAATCAATTGCGTCATACGTTCTGACCAGACAGGCTCTGGATCTGTCTAGATGGTGAGGGAGTGAAGATGCAAGCAGAGAGCACTTATTGCTGATGAGAGAAGCCCTGGTGGGAAATAACTGAATGGATTTCTCTTTTTCCTAGAGTTAGTGTCACTCTCTTGTCTCTCTCCCTCACAGATTTCCATTTGTTCTCTTCTTACTCATACCCATGGATCTCTACTCTGTACTTCCAGTTGCTGCAGTTCTTGTCTGCTTTTTTTCTATTTCCGCAGTGGGGTCATTGTGCCTTGACACACTAAACTGCCTTCAACGACTGACTATGATTCATGAGTTTTGCTTTTATTTTTTATTACTTATAGACTGTAGTGAAAACTGTATTTGATCAGAGTGAAAATGCTGCAGCCAGTCACCAGTTGAGTATCAATGTGCAGGTGTTCTGTAGCAGCAGTGAGGAAAATACCTACCCAGTGGTTTGTTTTCTTGACTCTAAAATTATGGAAGAAAGAAAAGCAAAACAGCACAGCAATTTTACACCACACTGAATGTAGTCATTGGAATCAAGCAGATGAGAAAAATAAGGAGAAACTGAACTAAATGGCTGAAATAGCAGGCTCATCAACCAGTCAGTCAGTCAGTCAGTCAGTCATTGGTCTGCAAGACAAATGGGTAGAATTGCAATGATATTTAAAGGACAGCAGCCAGTGATTGATTGGCTTGAGGAACAGACAGACAGATCACTGATCAGATGCAGAGATGTCAGGACTGAAGGTGGAAGGAAAGTTAACAGTGTTGAAAAACAGACGTTATGGAGAGACATAGATCAGGAGACTAAAGCCTACATTAGCCCACCAAGGGAAATTTGATTTGGACTGTACATTGCAGTATCTCAATACAATAACACAATACAATTACACACGGCACTATACTATACTGTATATAAGAATTACTGCACAAGACCCTGTAGACAATTGTATGCCTTAAGTTGTTTTAGGAAGACTGATACAGGTTTGAATAAATGACTATTTGTAGCAGATCCGCCTGTATCTAGGAACTCTCACTCCTGCCAGAAGGTAAAAGCTGAAATTCACTGTGTAGAATTTGAGCAGAGTCAGAAACGATATTTGTGCTTGACTTGGTCAGGTTCTGTGTAGAGATCCAAAATGCAGTTGTAGTTAAGGTGATTCAATTCAGCATAAAAAAGTTATTAAGGATGTACCTGGTTGGCTGTTTAAATATCAAACTTTAAAATATCCACGCCTGTTTGTGACATAATGTTACTGAAAAAAATTCAAAAGCTGTTTGTTTGGTATTATCTGTTCCTACCTAAATAGTGTCTTTGTATGTTTATATCCGTATAATATGTAATTTTGATTGTTGGTATAAAATATTTTGGGTATGTTAATATTTTGCACAAAATGCAGAATATAACCAGATCTGAAAAAGCAATAATTTGTTTTCTGCCTAATTTCCTATACTGTAATTTTTCTGTTTTGCTTTATTCTATACACACATCTACTGAATGTCTGTCCTCCATTCCCCCCAATCAAATAGCATGCTCAAAAATATGAATATTTAGTAAATATTTAGTCAACACATTGGTTTGAGTTTATATACTTCCTCAGGCACACATTAGGTTTCTCACTTTCTCTTCACAACTTCCGAAACCTTAGGCACCCTTTGTTCTGTTTTATTCCACTCTGCTTAGCGTTTCTCTACTAATTATCTCCTTTTCTACTTTTCTTCTTCTCTTCTCTTCTCTTTTCTTCTCTTCTTCTCCTCTCCTCTCCTCTCCTCCCTTCCCTTCTCCTCTCCTTTCCTCTCCTCTTCTCTTCTTCTCCTCTTCTCTTCTCTTTTCTTCTCTTCTTCTCCTCTTCTCTTCTCTTTTCTTCTCTTCTTCTCCTCTTCTCTTCTCTTTTCTTCTCTTCTTCTCCTCTTCTCTTCTCTTTTCTTCTCTTCTTCTCCTCTTCTCTTCTCTTTTCTTCTCTTCTTCTCCTCTTCTCTTCTCTTTTCTTCTCTTCTTCTCCTCTTCTCTTCTCTTTTCTTCTCTTCTTCTCCTCTTCTCTTCTCTTTTCTTCTCTTCTTCTCCTCTTCTCTTCTTCTTCTCTTCTCGTCTCTTCTCTTCTCTTCTCTTCTTCAGTGAATCAGTGGCTCCTGAAGTAGAAGATTAAAAAATAAGTCAAGCTGCAGCACTGCAAGAGGAGAGGCAGGATGCATTTGCATTTATTCCACACTGCCAACCTGAGCTGAACTGAACAAACGGAAGCAAAACTGCTGATTGAATTAAACTGGGAAGGAAAAGGTGGATGCAAAAGAGCTGCACTTCACTAGAAACAGCTTAGTGAAATGCAGCTCTAAACTGATCTGTGCTAAGCTCAACTGACCAAACTCCAAATAGTGTTCTGTGTTGGCCTGCTACGCATCTACAGCCTAAACACAGCTCATGCAGGACTGCACAGTGAGGACACAGATCAGACATGGAGCCCAAAGTGTGTAACAGACCATAAGAACTCTGATGTCTCCATTTTACTGTTTTTTTTATTTGTTGTGCGACTTCACAAAGTAGAGGTGTAAAGATGCTCCATCATTTACTTTGGATGGTTTTCAGAGGGGTGGATGTCATGTAAAGGCTAGAGCATTTCTGGTTGTGATCATCACTTTTCCTTGGTGTCCAGTAATGAAAATGATCATCCACTGATTAAAGGAATAATTACATTTCCAGTGATGGCTTGAACTCCCAACAACAACAAAAAAAAAAAGCACAACTGTGGTATAATGTGAGCTGTTTCTGATATCAAATACTGTAGCGCCCAAAGAAGGGAAATTTCAAAAAGAATGTGAAATGTGTGAACTGCAGGTAGCTATTGATGGCACCAGAGGGAGAAACAGAGAAATTTTAGAGACCTGAGCAGATGGAGTCACAGTAGGTTGCAAATAGGCAACCGTCTCACAGCAAATGTAGAATAGCTATGTTGTTCCGCCGACACAAAACATATCACTATCATCATAACGCCTCAAAAACTGTAACACTGCATCGTGCAAAAACTGAAACCAAAAGTACAATGAAACTGAACGTATAGTTATGCTTAGGTACACAAACTACATGGTTAAGGTTAGGAAAAGGACCTGGAGTCAGTAAAAATACTTTAAAAGACACGAAGCACTTAAAACACAGTGTCGAACACAGAAAACAATCTCCAGTTGTCTGCAGTTGACAGTCCCGCGTTTATTCCAAACTATACGCCTTCAACAGACACTATATGGTAGTTTCCGTCTCCATAGTTGGTAATGCGCCATTTCGTTGTTTGACATAAAACACCAAGAACAAGACCACCAACACATACACTTAACTGCAATACAACAAATGTTGCCATGTCACAATTTCATCACCTTTATTGTGACACTACTACGTTTTACACTATGTACCGACATAGTTATTTTACATTTCTCTGTGAGACCGGGCTGAAATAGGTCGCTCATTTTACATGATTTAACAACAGTTCACTTATCCCTAAAGGTATTTAATTAAGAAGTGCTGATAGAGTTCACCTTGCATCAGGTTTAATACAAACATTAAAGCATAAATTTGTCCTCTTTTTTGTGTAATTAGCATCAAAACCATCCAAGAGTTATTTTCAAACAGGGTGAATGGTCAGTTGGGCATGAAAATGATGAGCCAAAATAAAGTTTCCATGACTCAAAATTGTGTTGATAATTGTCAAAATTAAATAACATTACTGTTATAAATCTCCTTCAAATTATGGCCAAATCAATCTGCATGATTGATTTTAGTATGTTTTTTTCCCCCAGTATAGACAAGTTTCTGAAATATTAACTGATTTCAGTGGCACCAAGCACCAACCTCCAAGTCAGTCCCCATAGACTCCCTTGTTAAAATGCCCGTCTTCACAGCAGAAATAAACATGTTTACAGCCTGGAACAAAAAAGTGATTTTGATCTCTACAGCTAATTTCTCCCTTCATTACAACTGTATGTATGAGCACCGAAACTCACTTGTTTGAGGCTCAAAGTTGTGCATAATTAAGGGCATGGCTGCTTGAGTGACAGGTGGGAGGGCCCGGCTACAAGTGGCTAGCTTGCTAGCTTGCTAGCAGTCTAGCGAGCTCCACTTAGGTGCCACCCCTTTGCCCATTTTTGGATTAACCGTAGCAGGCGGAATGATGTACTACCAAAATGGCAACGGCCAGACTTGAGCTCCAAAACTCTTCAGAAAACCAATAGGTGACATCACACAGGGTTTTTCTATTTTTTTTTTTAATAATAAATGGTTAGCACCCACTGGTACCCCTACAGGTCTGTGGGTCCCTGAATCACACACTCAGAACTGACAAGCTGACATTGAATTGACTGACCACAGACCTGAAACCCTAAATATAAACTATGTAAGCCCAGCCTGAGTAGACCAATGAAGACTAGTCCCCAATGAGCATATTACATTTTGCACATAATGGATGGACACCAATGGATGGAACAACACCGACACAACACTGGTCATTAGCTTGTTACATTTATGTTTTCATGTTGTGTTTCATAAGGGAACAAAGCTAGGAATTTTTCTTGAATTTCCACAATGTAATAGTAATAAAAAGATGGAACTACAGTATATCAACGATGGATATCATTGTGATCACATGTAGCTCAAGGAGAAAAACACAAACTGTAAACATTTGTAATCATTTCTTTCAGGGTCACTGTAAACTTTAAAAAGATTTGAATTTAACTGGATTACACTGGAAATTCAGATAAGATGGGCTTTTGTAAACTCAGCCCAGGAAAGGAGTGAGTGAAAGATAGTCCATAACCTCAAGCTCTCAAGCTAGCCTTAACAAAATAATTCAAGCCTAACTCCAACAAACATCTTATTGTAACTCTCTTATATATACATATACAGTATATGTGTATATACAGTATATGTATATATATATATATATATA
>NW_018127972.1:935985-941008 GCF_001952655.1 Monopterus albus | reverse complement strand
ATTACTGACGTACTAGAGCTTTTATACAAACTCTCCACAGGTTTTCCAGTCATTCCCATTACACCACAGTATTTTCAACAGCTAACAATTTGAGTGACAAATGGAAGTTAAACTTAGTCTTCAGCATTAGCAGTTAAAGTCTTAGCTGAACAGAAAATTAAAGCAAGAAAGTGAAAAGATATGTAAGACCGTCAAATATTTAGCTTTCAGCTACAAAGTATCATACATAGAATTTTGGTGTCAGTCTCCTGGGGTTTCATATTAACATCCATTCATTCATCCATCCAACCATTTTCTTCCACTTACCCGAGATCTGGTCATGGTGGCAACAGGTTCAACAAGGTAGTCCAGACATCCCTCTCCTCAGTGACGTGTTACAGCTCCTCTGGTGGGATTCCAAGGTGTTCCCAGGCCAGATGGGATATATAATCTCTCCAGCATGTTCTGAAAGTACCCCACGGCCTCCTGCCAGTTGGACATGCCTGGAAAACCTTCAAAGGGAGGAGCCCTGAAAGCATCCTGATAAGATGCCCAAACCACCTCCTTTGGCTTCTTTTGATGTGAAGGAGCAGCAGTTCTACTCTGAGCCCTTTCTGGATGTCCGAACTCCGCACCCTAGCTCTAAGGCTAAGTCCGGCCACCCTGCAAAGGACACTCAATTCCAACCCAGAGGGAACAATCGACCATTTTCCGGCAGAGGACCATGGCCTCAAAATTGGAGGTGCTAATTCTCATCCCCATCGCTTCACACTCAACTGCAAACCACCCCAGTGTGTGCTGAAATCCGCACCTTAACATGGTGGAGAGGTGTGTGTGTCCCAGTGATCCTGGGAGCTGTGTTGTCTAGGGTTTCCCAAGGCAAATTGGTCACAGGGGAGAGACCAGACTAAGAGTGATTCAAAACCCTGATGAAAATGGTCACTTCAAGTTGTGCTAGCCAGCCAAGATTAGGGAAACCGGGGCACCCTGCTGGAGCCAGACCTGGGAGGGGAGCTCGCCAGCAAGTGTCTGGTGGCTGGGCCTTGGCTTATGAGGTCTGGTTGGGCACAGTCCAAAGAAATGACATAGCGGTACTGCCCTGTGGACTCATCACCTGCAGGAAAAGGAATCAGGGTCCAGTGCTATGCAAGTTGGGTGGCAGGCTAGGTCAGGTACCTGGGCATGTTGGGGAAGTGGGGAAGGAGATGGAGCTTGTGCAGGAGGTGGACTGGTACCAAGTAGATATAGATGATCTTACCTCCACACATAGCCTTGTCTCTGGAACCAAACTCCCGGAGGTGGGCTGGACTCTATACTTCTCCAGAGTTGCCCAGGGCAAGAGGTGGGCGTGGGAATACTCACAAACCCCCAGATGAGTACTTCTGTGTTAGAGTTCTCCCCAAGGAACAAGAGGGTCAACTCCATGCAATGCAACTTAAAGTCACTGGGACAAAAGCTCTCACTGTTGTTTGCGCTGTTTGAGTATGTGGCCTTCTTGGAGACCCTGGGGGAGGTCCTCAAGGGGGCACCAATCTGAACCCAAATGGTGCTCTGTTATTGGACTTCTGTGCTAGTCATGGATTGGCAATAACAAACACTATGTTTGAGCATAGATGTATGAGGAGTTCAGGGAGGCTATGGAGAAGAATTTTCGGCTGGCCTCAAGGAGGTTCCAGCAAACCATCCAATGGTTTAGAAAGGTAAAGCAGGGATTGGCCCTGGCTATGTTTGGCAGGGGAGGAGGACTGCTGACTTGGACTGAGGATACCTTTGGGTGATGGAATGAACACTTTGAGGAACTCCTGAACCTGTCTGACATGTGTTGCAAAGAGGAGACTCAGACAAAGCCTCACCTATGTCTACAGCATATATCTCCTTGGTGGCAAAGCGCCAGGAGTGGATGAGATTCACCCTGAGCTGCTGAAGGCTCTGGACATAGTTGGGCTGTCTTGGTTGACATGCCTCTTCAATGTCGCATGGAGGATGGGGACAGTGCCTGAGAACTGGTAGAATGGGGTGGTTACCATTTTTAAAAAGGGGGATGGGAGTGTGTGCTCCAATTATCAGGGTATCACACTACTCAGCCTCCATGGGAAAGCCTATGCCAGGGTGCTGGAAAGAAGTCTCCGACCAACTGTCGCACCTCAGATTCAGGAGGAACAATGTGGATTCTGTCCTGGTCATGGAATAGTGGCACAGCCGGGGGAAGAGAGTGTTCGGTTAGGGGACCTCAGAATTGCATCTCTGCTATCTGCTGATGATGTGGTTTTGTTGGCTTCATCAGACCATGACCTCCAGCACACATATTAACAGTGCAATACTTTTTAAAATATTCATTTGCGGTGTTGTGCTTTGTTCAGGTGAAGTTTCTGTTTACACAGATGTGCCGCTACTGATGACTATTGCTAATGAGTTTTAATGCCACACAGGCACCATATTTACCTCCAGTTCAATTCCCAGTTATTACTGATACATGGCTTCCTCATGTGGCAAGCAACTCCTAGTGCTTGCATACATTTTCTACAGGAAAAATACAAATCAATCTAGATTGAGTCACATTCCTCAGCCTCGCTGTGTTTTCATAATAATTGTTCAAAATGCTCACAATTTATGATGGCATCAATGTACAGTAATTCTTTCAGAGCTTGAAAGAATGCTATCAATTGTACAGTAGCTGGGACCTGTTACTGTAGCACCAGCTGTTTAGTTTAGTTCTGAGAATGGAAGTATAGAGAAAAACCTAGCCTGACTCTTGCCAGAGTTCCAATAAATACAGTATAAGAAAGATTGACTTATAGAGAGACAGACAGATGTAAGAGTAAATAGATGCAGTTTCTTAAAAACTTGCAGAACTAAAACATGAAAAGAAAAAAGTTGCAACAGAAAATTTCTGACTGCAAGCCTGATTGCTAAATCCCACATCTGAACCTACATATCAAGGCAGCAGCAAGTTTTGTCAGGATTACATAAGCAAGTCCCATTTCACCAGGTGAGAACCCAGTGTGCCCTGGAAGGCTAAGCTATATACACTCAAAAGAAAACCCACGTTATGTAACTCATTGCTCCAGTGCTCAGATAGAAATGGTTGAGTCATACTCAGAGTTGTTATAAAACAAAATCTTGACCTTCATGCATGCCATCATATTCATTTTAATTACATTATAATAACTTTAATAGCATGCTACGGTATAATAAAATGGGCCAGTATTCAGTTAGTTAATTATCTCTGTGTTGTTTGTCTCCATGGCGCTGGTCCCGGTTCTGTTTGTCTGAATGACTGAACAGCAAATGTGCAGAAAAATCTTACAGCACAGAAACAAATTAGTACATGGTTCTTTTATCCTGTCTGTGTGATAAAGTGCAGTACTGTAAAACAATGAAACTTGCACATGTGTTAGGCTAGAGATGCTTTCCCTTCTCTCTTGTTGATGGCATGATGGATTATCATATTGTCCTGGTCCGTACTGCTAGTAAAGTAAATAATACAAGTTCAGCCCTCATCTTGGGTTGGAGCTATTTGACTCTGTGTGATGCCTTGATATCAAGCGAGCATACTCTTTGCTGTAGCTCTAGGATGATGTGGAGAGAGAATGTATTTAAACATCCCCATCCACTGTCCTGTGGATAGAATCTTACAGTAGCCTAGTCAAGTAATTTTCCCATTTACTTACATTATTGCAATATTATAACCTGATTATGATGTTAAAGAAAGGGCAGGTAGAGCTGTACTGAAAGCCATTGGGTGCTCAAGTGTAGCACCCTGGGACAGCAGGCAAAGTGAGTGAGACTAGACCAAAGGAATCCCTGGTGAGCTGATTAAAGTGCCTTTTTGATCTTTACCAGAATATAGGGGAGAATTCTCCCCCAGGACAGCTTCTGTGCATCTCAGGGGGGAACAGCCCCTATTTCTCATGAAGGACTAAACATTTGGAGTTCACACTATGACCTTAGAATTGTTCAATTATAGGGGAAGATACACATACACAGAGGAACTCTGAACCTCTCTCTACGTGTATTGGAAAGCCACTCATAATGTTGCTTACTTGTGTGAAATTGTTTTCATCAACCCTATCCAATCACATTTTTCAAAATTAAAAGTTAAATTCATCAATCAAAATGAAATGGGAAAAAAACAATCAAATAAATGACCCCATCTAACAGAGTAATACTACTGGTTCACTGTTCAACAAAGTTGACCAGGGCAACACTCTTCAAATATATTTAATTATAGTATGTGTATTATAGTACGTAAACATCAGGAAGATAAATACAACTAACAACAGAAGTAACAATTTGTGTCTTAGACTAGTTGGTTTTACATATACAATTAGAGATTAGTGTCAGCAATATTAATTAGTTCTTAATAATAATAATAATAATTATTATTATTAATGTTGTTGTTGTTGTTGTTGTTGTTATTGTTATTATTATTATTGCTTTGTGGGAATGTGCATGGCCTCAGCATCAGGTGTTTGGTTTAAACTGAGATGGGTACCAGATGTTGTTTAAAGGGGATATTATTGTTCTTCTGGGTGGATGTTATTTTCTCTGTTCTGATGTCTTCTGCGAGAAGATTGATCCATTGGTTGATATGTAGTGATGTTTTTGTTTTCCAGTTTACAGGTTGTATTCTTGGTGATAGTTAGAGAAACAAGGAGTGGGTTTCTAAATTTTATTGGTAGGTGTTTGACTTCTGTGATATTACCAAGCAAGCAGAATGATGGAGGTGGGGGGGGATTCTAGAGCTGAAGATGGTGAAGAGTGTCACCGCTACCCAGAGGGAGCGAACTGGTCGGCAGGTCCATGTAGCATGGAAGTAATCATCAGTGCTATCCAAGATGCATTGTGAACAGAGAGAGAGAGAGCTAAAATGTTTTCCTGTTTGCTCATTGGTAGTGTTACTGTTGCATCTAGCCATGGTGCCCTGGTCATGCCCAGTCTTGTTGGAGCACGGCCAGGTCTGGTTATTACTGTGGATGGGGGACCACATGGGAATACCAGGTGCTGTGGCTACAACCAGCCACTGGGGGTACACAAGACTGCG
>NW_018127972.1:916217-935948 GCF_001952655.1 Monopterus albus | reverse complement strand
CTACACCCAGCCACTGGGGTTACACAAGCCTGTGCGCTGGTCCCAAGTCCAGCAGCTACCAGCCACTTTTAAGGTGGAATGTTTTCTTGCATGTTGCTCAATGCATGAATTGACATCGTAAATCAATCACGATACCTTACATTTTAATATCAAAACTTTGACCATTCCATTTGTTTTTACTGGTTCTCTTGCAGGACATATGCTTGACTGATGATTGGATCATCAAGCGTTGGCAAAAATGTAACGTTATGAGTTTCAACCGGATTACACAAATATATTTTTTTTCCTTTCATGGAGCCAAAAAAAGTGGTGGAGCATCATTCTGATATGCTCCAGCAGCACTACACCTACACTTACACTACTGAAAGTGTTTGCATTTGAGTTGTTGGATATGGATTGTTTTGTGTGTGTGAACGATACTTTCAATTTGAGTTTTTGTTTGTTCACTGGGGTTGTCAGAATATGAGTCTGTTAATTCTTTAAGATTTGGTCTAATGTGTTTTCTATTTTTTTGTTGCTGTCTTTTCTGCATGATGAATATGATATTATTTTTCTTCTAATTACTGCTTTACCTGTTTCCCACAGAGGTAATGGTGAGGTTTCTGGAGAGCCATTCATCTCCAGAAAAAAATGTTCACTCTTTTAGTAAAACTACCAAAGTCTGAGTCTTGAAGTAATTTTTCTGTGTGAAAGTGACTTTGTCGGACCTGTCCATCCCCTCAGCTACCACCTTCCTAGTGTTTTTAATATTCTATAATTCAAAACCATACGCCTTCAGCAGACAGCTTTGCACACTGCAGTCCAGTTGGTGGTAATGCGCCATTTTACTGTTTGTCAACCACCATAACACACCAAGACAAAAATAAAAAAGGGCACTGGGATGCAACATATATATATATATATAACAATTTTATAGCCGTTATTGTGACACTACTGTGTTTTTACACTGTGGACCAACAAAGCTATTCTACATTTTCATGCGAGACTGGGTTGTTGTTGTTGCAATTATCAGTGTCCACTTTGATTCAATATATAAATGGATTTAGGTCAGCCCTATAGTCGGCAGTTGTTGCTGTCCTCTAAAAATATAAACCATAGTTTTAATCATAGCCTGTTTTAATTCCACTCAGTTCAAGTCAATGTATTTGTACAGAGCCAACTCAAAACAACAATTGTCTCAGGGTTCTTTACATAATAAAGTCTAGACCTTACAGAATTATAAGGTCACCCCAACAAATTCCTCTTGAGCAAGAACTTGACGATCAAAAAGCACAACTCTCCCAACCTTTGTCAAAATTAACCAAAAACAAACACTCCAGAAATTCACAAATGGCATCCATAGAAAGTCCAAAATTTTACCAGATGGCCTCATACATTTTGTGATTGTTAAAACTTCAGCCTGAAGTACTTTTCTAGGTACAACCATTCTAAACTCAGCCAAAACCTGCAGTTATGTTTGCACCTTGCATCAATGTGGTGAAGTCAGGGATCATCTGATAATTATTTATGCATGTAACAATGTCCATCCATCCATTATCTATACTGCTTATTCCTGAATAGGGTCACAGGGGGCTGGAGCCAATCCCAGCTGACATCAGGTGAGAGGTGGGGTGCACCCTGGACAGGCCGCCAGTCTATCACAGGGATGACATGTAGACAAACAACCATACATGCTCACACTCACTCCTACGGGGAATTTTTAGGGTCACAACTCAGCCTAAGCAGCATGTCATTGGAGTACCTGGAGAGAACCCACACAGGCACAGGGAGAACATGCAAATTCCACACAGAAAGGCCCTCTGTCGGCCCGGGCTTGAACCCAGAACCTTCTTGCTGTGAGGCTAACCACTGCTCCGCTGTGTTGCCCAGCAGCAAATTGTATTAAACAACATTTATTTTTGTTTCAGAATAATTTTGTCTCTTAAAATACACAATGTCATAATGTGGTTAATCTTGATGTAATTTACAGTAGAGGGTAGATGGACACTCCTGCCTCTGTTTATGTTGAGATGCCAAATTTTGTTGGTATATTGATATTCTAATCAATATTTGTGAATCAGGATCTCTAGTAACTGGATCCATTTTTTGTAAAAAGAAATTTGTAAATGTCTGTAGTTGTTTTAAAATGTCATATACAGTATGTATTTAATATCTTTTGTTGTTCTCATTTTCAGAGATGAACTGTGTTGTCACTCAACACTGCAGTGTTTCTTTCTGTCTTCTCAAACAACAAAAAATACATATCTCAGTTAAATCTTTGTTTTAGTTATTTTTAATTTTTGATACAAATGTTGAAAGTTGAATAGAAATTTAGTAAGGGATTCAAAACCAGATTCATATTTTATATAATACTACTGAATCCCAGCTTTTACTTGACTTTGTAGTCAAGATTTGAGACTTGCAAAACAATGACTTTCTCCCAAATGTGGAGACTGTCTATAAACCTGTTGCTCCAGTGCATGTTTGGGGGGGGGGGAATACTACTAATTTACACTTACCCTTCTGGAATGCCACAGTATTAAAGACACAGATAGTGAAATTTCCATTAAAAATGACACTTTCAGGTGTGCAGCATACATATAGAGTTTGACTCTTAAGTTTAGTTTGCAACATATTAATATAAAATTACCTATACTGTACACAAGTGGATTCCCAGTTGTCACTGTCCATTTGGACCACTGAATTGTACTGTCAGTGAATACTGGGACTGGTTCCAACCATCTATGTATCATCTTGAAAAAGAGTGAACAGCAAAGGAAATGACTGATGCTAGGTTTATCGTTATCAGTGTATTATCAGCAGTTTGGAGCTAAACACAGAGGTCCAACTTCAGCTGTAGGCAACCTGAAAAAACCTACAATGTACTTTACAGTGCTAAGTCAGTTGAAGGACTAATTATGTGCTACCATTAAGATTATTGTTATTTTATTTCCCCATAGGTTATAGCTGCATTTGCACCACCCACGGTGCATCAAACACACCCTCCCAGCATTCACTACTGTAGAACCTCAGCTAGCTTCAGAAAAACACTTAGTCTGTTCATTGAAAATGCCATAGACATACAAAGGCAAGAGTAGTGCTCAAAGAGAAAAGGGAAGCAAGATTCAGAGTATAAAGTTTCAAAACTGAAGAAACTGGATTCTTTTTTGGTTTGTTCTGCATTGTTATCAACACATGCAGGCAAAGATGAGCTAACTTTAGCTGAAAACAAAAAGGACACCCTGGCTAGCAGCACAGCGGTCCCTCCTTCATTACCACTGAGCCATAGCCTGGACCTTTCTACAGTTGAACGTAATAAAACCAATAAATTTGACCAATGCAAATCATGGAGAATCTTGCATAGCACAAGGCCAGCAGAATGTCATTCAAATAGGTAAGTACAGTATTTTCTAGCTGTTAATGAGTTGCAAGTTACAGTAATGTAGCAGCACAGCTTTGTGTGTGTTTGCATTAGACAGTGTTGCACATACTCCCTATTTTGAACAAGCATATAATAGTTGTTGGACAGCATTTGTTTTGGTGTTGATATTGCTGCTATATTGCTGTCAGTTGTCAGTGTGATGATTTGCTGTGGCGACCCCTGATGGGAACAGCTGAAAGTGAATTATATACTCAAGTGAAAGAAGGCAGTTCTAGAAACCTAGTTTATGTGTGATTTAAAGTACATATCCTGGTCGAAATTAACTCCAAGGTACCTCACAGTAGTACTGGAGGCCAGGGCTATGCCATCTAGAGTAACTTCGGTTGTGTCTGAGTTTAGGCGTAAAAACATTACAGGTCATCCAGGCCTTTATGTCTTTAAGACATGCCACGAAGTTTGACCAGCTGATTTGTTTCATCTGGGTTCATAGATAAATATAGCTGAGTATCATGCAGTGGAAGTTTATACTATGTTTTCTAATAATATTGCCTAAGAGAAGCATGTATAAAGCAAAGAGAACTGGACCTAGCACAGAACTGTGTGGCACTCCATGACTAATGTTAGTGTACATAGACAATTCATCTTTAGAAAAGCTTTACCAGAATAAGGTTGTAAAATATGATAGCACATTAATGCCAGTGATTTTAGAAGGACCTGTTCATCCATAACAAAGTGTATAAATATTCTGGTGTGCACATACTTTTGCTCATGTATTGTGTCTTCCTGTCCCTGTACACAGTTGCTTCTTGCTTTTTCATCTCCTGTCCTCCCACATTTCACTTCCCCTGTCACTCCCAGGAGTTTTCCACACACCCCCAGCTTTACACACACACACTCTTGTCCTTAATTCCTTTATCGCCTATACTCCTCCTCTATCGGGAGAAATTTTCACAACCTTCCTCCATCTGCCTGTCTTTCCTTTCCTCATGGTTTTCTGTCTCCTCTGTATTTCCTCTATCTTTTTGTTTTCTTGATTTCCTGCCTCCTTCTGTAAAACTCCTTTCTCTCTTTCCAAGATGTCTGATAAGCATTCAATGGCAGCACCATCTGATTCGGCTTTTTCCCCCCCCCACCACTAGCCCCATCTGATTCGGCTTCTCCCCCTCCCCACACACACACACACACACACACACACACACACACCCACACACCCACACCCATCACCCTTTCCCCCTCCACCTCACTCCAGCCTGCCATTGTATCCTAGCAACCTAACATTACTAGTAGTATCTCCCCTAAGCACACATGAATATTCTGCATTCCACTCTACATCTGAGTGCTTGTAGGTTAGGGTTCGGAGGTTATGTTTATGCTTAGGGATAATGGATGATAATCATGATTAGATGCATGAAGGATTAGACATCTCCCTGTCACCCCCAAACACTTCCCTTATTTCTTGTGCTCTGACGGGCCTAGATAGCTGAAAACTTGTGCATGTCAGAGGGTAGATCGGCAACAGTTAAAAATCTCCAGCTATTTCGACTATTGAAAAGTAACTTGAGAATGATACATACAACCGTCCTGATAGGCATCTTATATTTTAGCCTGTGAGCTGATGTATGCATCAGGATCTCAGATCCCTACAAACTTGAGATATGACTGTTATTAAAGGGAGTTCCAGTCTGCAGTTTGTAGAAAAGTGCTCCTGTAGCAAACAATCACAGAGCAATGCTGGGACAGTCCAGAGAAAGGCACCAGAGTTGGGGTTGGGTTTATAGGAGGTTAGATGATGGGGTTGGATTCAGGGCTAGGGTTGTTGTTAAGGAAAGGCCTGCTGATTGACCACCGGGGATCACACAGACAAATTAATGGTGGAAAGTAAAATTCCTGAAGTATACTATACGTTTAGGTAGTTTACTTGAGTAATTCCATGTTTTGCTACTGTAATACAGTACATGTTACAAGGAAATGTATTTTCACTGCACATCACTTATTTGACTACAGCCTTAGTAAGTTACTAGCTACCTTTCAGATGCAGATTATGAATACAAACTACAATTACTGCTTTGTGGTTGTATACCTCCTCCAACCAAATTTATGGGAATGGGACAGCTGGCCTTTGACCACCAAAATCTAATCTGCTCATCATTGAATCTAAGTGGATGTTTGTGCCAAATTTGAAGACATTCCCTCAAGGACTTTCTGAGATGTCATGTTCTCAGGAATGGGATGGGCAGACCTGAAAACATTATGCCTCCAGTCACGGCTATCACTGGTGCAGAGGTATAAATACGATACGATAATAAATGATGATATATTAGGCTACCAAGCAGCCTGTCAAGCATTGTCAAGTAATCCTTTACCACCTTCACTAACTGCATCAGTAAACCGGCATAAATTCATGCAACAATAATTGTAACATAATGAGCAAATATTAAGATGATGCTGAAATGGGCCCTTGAGTAAAATGAGTATATTTACTTTTTATACTTTAATGTTCAGACTGGCATACTTTTACTTCATTTGAATTTTGGATGAGGGACTCTGACTTGTAAGTGTTGTTTAAAAGTCAATGTGAATGGTTAGGTGTTATCCTGGTTAGACTTAGAAAAAAGAGCCAGGGAATATGTCAGGCCATATCTGATCCTAAGAGGACATCTACTGGTGAAAGAAGAAAGTGTATGTATGAAGTCAGATTGTTGATAATTGAACTAAAGAAGAAAAAGATGTAAAAGCACAAAAATAAAACTACAAAAATGCAATTGGTCTGTGAGTAGCAATTGTATGCATCAAAACAAAATGTCTCCTACTTCTTCTCTAGTCTCACAGGCCAAATTTTTGATTTGTCCACTATGCGCTATACTAAACCTTCCAATCAGTCTCAGCTGTAGGCCACTTACTAGCTAATTAGCATATATTCACATACTAAGTGCATGCTGAGCTATGGTGACCATGGAAAGCATGACCTACTACACATTACATTACATACTCACAGAGCTGCTAGCATGGTTATAGACCCATTATACCATTTTGGCATTGTATAGTTACCATTTTATCCTAAAAGTGCATGCCATGTGTGACACTGGTGGTCAAACTATGAATAGATATAAACGTTCAAGCCTTGGCCAAACCGGTGCCTTTCTGTGCTCTAGATGTGGGTGCACCTGATTCACTGATCCCTACGTACTGTGGCAGTGGGTGGCAGAGAAGCACCTGGTGGGACTTCCCATAATGCCAGAGGGGGTTGTATATAGTTCAGTGTTAGCAGGGATTGTGTGCCTGTATTCACATCTGCTGTCGCCAGTATGTTAAATAATAAAAACTGTCACTGAGCTGATGAAAAGACAAATTCTGGCCTTCTGACCCTTCTTCAACCAGCCGACATTACAGTATGTCTACATTAATCCAGTTAAAAACAGTCTCCAGAGTGTCTCGGTGTTAAAACACTGGCTTGGTGTGTAAGGTATGTGTGAGGTAAATTGAGCTTTTGTAAAATGATGACATAAGCCAGGCCAGTGAGTTGGGAGCTGGGTGGCAGTCAAGTTAAAAAGACACCCTCTAATCACCTCTGCATAGAGTAGCAAGAAAAAGTAATGGCACTGTTTGCAATTTCCTGGTTTTCTGCATAAATTAGTCATGAAATGTGATCTGATCTTCACCAAAGTCACAAATATCAACAAAAACTCTAATTCTAAGATGATAAAACACAGTCATGATCTTTCACATCTTTATTGACCACACCCATTACAGATGCAAAGTGATGGTGGAAAAAGTAATGGCAAGTGTTTTAATAGCTGGTTCAACCGCCTTTGGTAGCGAAAACCTCAAGCAAGCACTTCCTGTAGCTGTGGATTAGACCTATTAGTAATTAGACCTTCAGGAGGAATTTTGGAACCTTCTTCCTCACAGAATTGCGTCAGCTCAGCCATATTCTTAGAATATCCAGTGTGAACGGATCTCTTGAGGTCATTCCACCACATCTCTATTGACTTGAGGTCTGGGCCACTCCAAAAGGTGGATTTTCTCCCCAAAGCCATTCAGTAGTAGATTTACTTTAGTGTTTAGGGTCATTGTCCGACTGAGCTTCAACTTGTGGATAGTCACCTTGACGTTAACCTGTAGGATACCTTGATACAATTGGGATTAATTTTCCCCTCCACAATGGCAAATGGTCTAGGTCCAGAAGCAGCCCCAAATCATGATGCTCCCTCTACTGTACCTCACTGTTGGGATGATGTTTACATGTTGGTACATGGTTCTCTTTTTACGCTATACGTAGTGCTGTGTTTTCGAAACAGTTCTTTGTTTCATCTGTCCACAGGACATTTTCCCAGTAGTGCTGTGGAGTGTAAAGGTGGTCTCTGGCAAACGTCAGGCCTGATGCAATGTGGTATTTGGAGAGCAATGGCTTACTCTGTGGATTCTATGCCTGTTCAATATTTGCACATGGTTGACTCATAATGATGAGATGTTAACCAACTCCAATGAATCCTTGAAGTTTTTTGCTGCTACTCTAGGGGACTGTTTTGGGTTTTTTTTTTTTTTTTTTTTAACCTCATTGAGCATTCTGTGTTATGTCTTTGGAGTGATCTTGGTTGGGCGCCCACTTCTATGGAAACTAGCCACAGTACCAAATCATCTCCATTTATAGACAATATAACTTGGACTGATGAATATCTAAAGTCTTTGATATGACTCTAATCCTTTCCAACTTCATGCAAATCAACAATTACAGTGGCAGATTTGCTAACACCTGACTCCAGTTTACATTACTTTTTCCACCATCACTGTGTATGTTCAATGGGTGTGTTCAATAAAGACATGAAAGTTCATGATTGTTTATCAACTTAGAAATAATGTCTGTTGCTATTTGTGATTTTGCTGAAGCTCAGATCACCTTTCATAACCAATTTATGCAGAAGAACCAAAAATTGCAAATGGAGCCCTTACTTTTTCTTGCGACCGCATCTCCATGATTGTTCATTTTAAATGCCAATAGAGCCAAATGCACAAGAGAACCGGTGCCTTTAAACTGATTTAATGTTGTCATCTAACTTGTGTCAACTGTGTAATCCCCCATTTTAAACACTGATATAGTGGATCATACAGCACAGCTGCTGTCATTAACCTGTGTTTATGGTGATTTTTCTGAGACACCCACGTGACCATAAAATAATATTCGGGTCATGTGCCGCTCCTTGTCAGATGTTGGCTGTACCACTGCTGATTGTCAACTGAAAATAAGTTTAACAAGAGCTCTGGCCATGTTCATACTGTTCAGGTGTTTCACTGTTAAGAGAGATCTGTACAAAAATGTCCACAAAACACTGAAGTGGATGCAAATTGTTGTCACATGTAAATGGCATTTAAATTTGTTGGTTTAATATAGATGTAGTCTGAGATTTGCATTTAGTAGAACCTCCTGAGCACTGTTCAAATTTTGTTTCAAGAGCATGTAACCGTGAACTCATATTATACTGTTACTCATCCAATCTGTTTGATTTGAATATTTGTAATTTTAACATATAATAAAGTCGATGTCAGAGAGAAAGTTGTTATTGGTCAACAGACAAAAAACAGAACATGACAGTCTTCCTATGTCATGATTGACTACACAGAGCATAACAAAGGGGACATGATCGCTATAGGATAGCTACCACCTGGTAAACATCTGAGATGCCCATGGCCTATTTAAGAAACTAGAGGAAACAAATTAAAGTACTACAACACCTGATCCCAGAAAGCTTCTTGTAACATATCACCCCTTTTAATTTGCACTCATTTTGTTTGTGAAAGAAAAAAAAAAGACAAAAAATAAGGTTAATCCTACAAAGAGACACTTTTTCATCTCTCTTAAAACTTCCTAACTTATAAATCCCAAATAAACCAAGTCCAAAAGTTGTGACACTGGAAGCAATGCATACATGTCTCTCTCCCTCCTCATGAGAAGAGGCCATTGGGTGTGTTGGGGACGTGATATGTTGGAGGTTATACAGAGTGAACAGATGAAGAGGGGAGTGGGTGGACTAGGCCAGTCTCACATGCCTCGACAATAAAGTCACTTTGCAACAGTCTCAGAGGTGGTTGGGAGGAGAATCTTTTGTCCTTCTCACAGCCAGCTGGCTGCTGCTCTGGGTTATATTGGTCCTTTTCAGGTTCCTTCTCCAAATCTGCTTCCTCCAACTAAACCAGAACAATCTGGCTCAACAAATGACTGGCTGAGGAGGAGGAGCTGCAGTAGCAATGTTCTCTCAGTTAGAATCCAGGTACCAGGTGAAGAAAGAGGGCAATGGGAGCAACAGCAGGCTTGTTTCAGGTTTACAAGACTACATTGCTGTAGCTTCAACAAAGACACATTTTTGGGAGACTTAACCCACTGGTCACTTTCAATGCTTGGTATTATAAAATACAACATCATCACTCACAGGTTGCTAATTGATTGGCATCTCTTGGAATTGCCAAATGCTAAAGGCAGCTGTACGCAGCTGCGTCTGACAATTTTTTTTAACTTTCTGAAACACAAAATCTGACTAGTATGCCTGCACACCAACTTGCCAGTAGTGTGGAAGCAGGGACTGAACATCTCTCTTAAGCTCTCTTTCTTCATTTCTTACACAGTTACTACTGACACTTTTTCTCTAAAACCAAGGACAACAGCAACAGTGCTTTTAAAAGTGTTACAATTCATCACGTTGAGACTACAGAGAAAGTTCTTGGAAGGAGATCAGGGAGACCTGATCCCTTAGATTAGATTTTACATGTTATACAATATCGTTTGAATCATTTGGGGGCCTTAACCCTACTTCCAATATTTCAGGAAATGTGTTTGTTTGCTATCAACCCCATAGTCAAATAACTAAAAGACATAAATATCAGTGCGTTCAATACAGAGATATTTCAAGATTATTAGCAGGACAAGAAAGTTGTTAGCTCTACGAAAAACCAGACAAAATGCAATACAAATAAACTGGTTGTAAGACATGAAAGTGTCACCTGGGCTTTTGTTCACTCTGAACGGTGCTAAACCTGGCAACCCTATTACAAGTATAAGGACAGAACTCGTGTGTTGCTGCATGCAGGCACTGAAGCAAGCTAGTGCTGGTCAAGAAATGCCTCCAGCTCTAAAGCGCCAAAACACTGTCTTGTTTTTAAGTTTTGTTTTCACTATTAAGTAAACAGGATATGTTATGTTGAGACAGCTTTGGAGTTTTTGGAAAATTGATATTTTCACTTTTAAAGGAGATCATTTGAGATAACCTCAATTTCTGGCCTTGAAATGATGCTAGGCTAACCTCACAGGTCTGGGTAAGAAGTACCAGTATATTTAAAACTGCATTCATTAATATTTTTATGTAAACAACATTTGTGATGTGACAAGTGTCACTCGCGGTGATAAAGCCAATGAGAACCAGCAAATGCTGCCCTCAGTTTAAGTCTTATAGCATCTATATCGCTCTACAGCTCCTTCTGGCTCGCTGTTTTAACGTGGCTCACTATATTCTGGTTTTGGTTTGCTCCCATCAATCTAATTTCCAGACACACACACACATGATTATGGTGCCAATTTTTTCATGACTCAGCATGGAAGGTGACCAGGATGCCAGTCTCCCAAAAGCTGAGGTTGTGTAGTTCTGCTTTTAAGCAGAGCCACACATTGCATAATGAGCAGAGCATAGATGGTTTGTTTGTCCAAATAAGAAGAGTATATATTCCACATACTCCTTTGGCTGTTTAGCCATGTAGATAGCTTCAGTTTTCTGATACATTTACTTCCATCAAAAACCAAACTATAGGAGGAGTAAGCAGGAAAAATGTTTTGTGGTTTGTGTGGACTGATCCTTTAAAATGACCTGTTTTATCTGGCAGCAGTCAGTTTCTTGTGCAGAGAGGTTTGAAGACTGGATCTGATATGAAAAGCCAAGGTCGCAGCTCAGAGAGGAGTGTTGATGGTGGCAAAATTGTCCTAATATACAGATGAAAAACTTCCATGTAGGTGCGGCACAGAGATGTGCAGAAATGTGGGGACGGACTGATGCTGGTATCTGGCAACAAGTAGATTTTAGGGAAGGATGGGTTTGGACAAATACCGTACTATCGGGTCATCATGACACATAAGAGAAAAAGGAGTGGAGGGACTGAATCAAAAGAGGGTGGAAACCCAGGAAGGGGACAGACTAACTATTCTGCATCTCAACTGTGCACCTTTTACAGTCTCAGTCAATCCAAGAGGGAGAAAAGGTGAAGGAGATAGCAGCTGTTGACAAGACAGCAGCCTGGACGGATCAGAGAGAGCTTGATCATTCTTATAGTGCTGGATCGAACAGGGTAGAATTTGAATGATGAGCACAGGGAGGAAGTGCCAGCACAACACTGGTTTTGGTATATTGATTTTGGCTGTAGATGATGTGTCAGTCAGGACTGAAGGATTGAGGTGGGGGTTGGGGCCAGCAGACTGAAGAGCTCCACTGAGAGGGCTTGGGGATCTGTCATGCAGGGGTGGGAAGGCTGAAGAGGTCTTCGTCTTAGCTGCCGTAATGCATGGTGTTGCTGGGGATGACCATAGGTGAAGCCATGGAGATGGCAGCACCCCCCATGGTGAACTGGTTGGTAACGGGATAGTAAGTACCACTGCTGCTGGGACCAGACTGGCCTGTAGTGGCTCCTGGAAGTAAGAACAAAATAACATTCAGGCTTCCCACTGTACGTTTGAATGGGAAATTTCTAGCAGCACAAACTGATTTCATTACCCTGGACAATTCCTGTGCTCATGATGGAGCCCATCCTGGAGTGGGTGTGGTTTACAATCCCTGTGTTCACTGTAACCAGTCAGAGGGGAAAGCACAGTTAATGATGTGCAGATTTTAGCCTGCTGCTTTCCGTTTATAGCTATAAAACACTAGGCAGATGCTGTGAGAGCCCCTCACATTTGTTACATCAACAACAATAGTAGTACAACCTACAGCTGTCAGCTGCTGACTAATCAGAGAACAGAGGCAACAAGAGGCTTTTCTGGAGAAAATGTACATATGTGCTTCCTGCTGGAAGTTTTCTCTTGAAAAATATTATATACAAATACCGACAAAAGTTAAAACAGAAGTTAAAATTGAAGTACTAAAAGAAGCTGCAGTTTAAGTTTAAAGTGCCCATCGCATGCTTTTCTGTTTTTTGATGTATCTACAATGTTACAAAGATGAATTAGTATCTTAAATGTGGCTGAAAGCTTAAAAAACAAACAAAAAAAAAACAAGGTATACCTATGATGTTGTACTTCTATGTAGAAGCAACTCAGTTAATACAAGTCTCGTGAACTCTCGCTGGCAAGATTTTTTTTCCCCAACAAGGTAAAGTCTTACATGATAGTTTACAGAGTTCCTTGAATGGTCATACTGCCCTGGATGTGCACCTTCATGTGAGCTTGCCTAACATTCACCGGTGCCATCCAAATTTTCGAATGCATGGTGTTTTGCAGATATATTCTACCTCCTCCTGATGTGGAGAAAAATACAGGGCCTGAGGTTACAGCATGTTCCTGTACAGGGACTTGCTGTTTTACCCAACTGGGTCTAACGTGGCGTGAACGGAGCAGCTGGAAACCTACAGGCAGCCGACAAGTGAAGCACGCTGGGGTGGTGAATGATCAGCTCATCAAGGCTGGATTGCCCCAGAGCACAGTACCTGTTTGTTTTAGCTGCTTGAGACCAGTGTGTTTGCCGCATGTGATGTGTTGCTGGTTGGCAGAATCTAACAACGCAGCAATCACTGGTGGGATGTACCAACCTTGACGTTTCCATTACTCAGTGGGACGCAACAGTAAGTAAAACAAAACAAAACACATATAAAAAAACACTACACTGCTGTTGGTGTGTTGTTTCTGTAAGGTTAGAGAGAATTGTTTTAAGGCTGGAGAAGTTACTGTCTGCATTATGCCAGTTAAAATATCAGGTTTGTCAATTATCCGCTTTGTTTAGAGTGTTACACATCTCTTTTCATTGGTACTTATACTGTTGTTTAGCTATCTATGGAGGAGACATTCAAATTAATTAATGCTGTGGCAGTTCGATGTGTTGAGGTCCACTTTCATATTCTGGCTCAAACATGCCAGGTAGGATTTGAGGCATTGTTACTGTTGAAAATGTAGCTTACTTGATAATGTTTTTTGTTTATGTGCTGTCCTGGCTTCTTGATTGGTCTTGTCTTGAAAAGTGTTCCCCCATCGAGATGCGTTTCCCCTGCTCAAAACCCGGTTTCATGTAGTAATGTGTAATTACAGGCTATTTGAAGTTATGATGGGTGTAAAGCTAATCTAGAGGTACCCAAGATTAAACATTAAATGGCTGGAACTGAGCATGCCATGGGCACTTTAAGCTATAAAAAAGAGTGGATGTCAAATGTATAGATGATATGGTCACTTATAGGGATCGGTTCCAATAGCCCATTCCAAGTAGGTGAAATATCTGGGTTTGATAAGCTTCATGGTCAAATGAATCCCTTA
Organism: Monopterus albus; assembly: GCF_001952655.1. NCBI lineage: Eukaryota > Metazoa > Chordata > Actinopteri > Synbranchiformes > Synbranchidae > Monopterus > Monopterus albus. Next base: position 922,095 of record NW_018127972.1, on the reverse strand, counting down.
TCGACCTGTCATTCATGTTCACAGTTTAGTTTACATTCTTTAACCTCACTCAGTCTACCACTGGTGTAGTGTCATCTGTCAGATGTGTAGCAGTCCAACAACCAGCTAAATTCAAAGTTCAGCGAACCATCAGTGATTTATTAAATTAACATTCACTGAATGATGAATTAGATGCATTAATTTCACTGCTGTGAAATTAATAAGATCAGTGTTGTGAGCTTCTGCAGCTGCAGCACAGCCCCCACTGAGGAGCAATGGAAACATGAGCGAGGACAGGGTTAGTGAATGTCACAGAGCAGTGACAAAATCAATTACAACACTTCAGCTCAGCAGAATGGCCATGGTTTGTTAGTTCATACTATAGTTAGCGTCAGTGTCAGACTCTGGTAAATGGTCTATAATCACAACTAAAATGGCCTGTTGTAGTTAGAAAAAGCTAGATTCATAAATATTACACAATTTGCTTAAAAAAAGTATAGTTAATTTGCTGCTATAGTGCATGAAATTAAAATATATCTTTTTATACTAACAAACTCCTTAAGCTAATTGAAAAGTGGTTTATAAATAAATGTATTATTATGATTATCATCAATCAGACTCAGTAAGGGATTTGAACAGATTCGGTAAGTGGATCTGGAAGTGGATTCAGATTTGATAAAATGCTATCAAACGCCAGCCCTAATCATTTATACTAGCAGAAACTCCTTGTCAGACTGCAGAGCTGTTATCTAGGCCCATATCATGTTCTAAGACTTTCAAGACAAATTTAAACTTTTTGTATGATAAGGTCATGATTAGCAATCAAGGCAGCTCTAATGTTTAATCATATTATAATATCACACATATTGCACTGTCACATACTCTGCCATCACCTGGAGCCAGGCCTCCCAAATCACCAATCAAGCCTATAATGCCATTAGAGCAGAGACACACCAAGCCAACATGAAAGAACTAGCAGCGACTTAGGTCAACTGTTGCATCCATTCACATACCCTTTGTCTGGGCCAGTCAGGTTGAAAAAGTGGCCCTTAAACACACTGTACAGACTACAGCCAACAGCTGTCTAGTACATACATTCTGTGCCTGCATGAGAAAAAACTCCCCCTACCATCAGGTGGTAGTATCTTTATTTGCCATTCAGAAAGGGAAAAAAGAAGCGCTAGACTGTGGAAATACAAGCATAAACAAAGCAGCTCTCATTCAATACAGCTGCTGTTTATAGCTGCTTCTCATTGAGAATATGGCTGATAAGAAGCTGCGAATGACACTGGTCTTGTGGATGTGGAAAAAGAAAGGGGGTTGTGGAGACACAAAAAAAAAAAAAAAAAAAAAAAAGAGGAGAAACCACACCAAATGGGTGAAATCAAGGATACTACAGCGACAGACTGAAGGGGCTTTCTTGAACTGTTCTCTTCTCCTGCAGTGACTGGCTAAGCCGAACAGCCAATCAAAGTGGCCTCTCTCTCTCACCGATGAGGCCTAATGGGCCGATGGTGATTCAACAAGCCAAATCGGCTGAAGTAGAACCCCGACAAATGCTCATAGACACACTGAAGGCCAACCGCTGTCACAGCTCTTAAAGATAATGGATCAAAGACCAATGAAATGATACCATTTTTAAATTCTTCAAAAATATAATTTAGCTGTTTTCAGAATTTTATAAAGTTCTTAACTCACTAAAACATTCAAGTTTATAAATGGCCTTGCTCCTCATGCAATTTCTCAATCGATCCCAAAATCTGTTACCGAAGGAGTCAAGACCAGCAAGCAAGTGAAAATGATAGAGCTCAGAGGTGCAGAATTTTTGTTGGTCAGTCACCGCTCTCAGTAAAAGGTCACAATTATTAAACGCTTTATCACTAGACATAATGAGGACTGAGTTTTTTCTAGTTAAACAATGGCTTAAACAACAACAAAGATATGAAGACTGAACAACTTTGAATTGTTAAATTCATTTGTCAAATACACAGTTCCAAACTATTATGCAAGTGACATATGGGATTTCAGTTAGATAAGCATTTTAGTTTTGGTTTTTCTATGAAACTTTGTGCTTGTTTTATTGAGTTCTCCTGCAATATGGAGAAGAAAGATCTATCTGAAGGTGAAAAGCATGAAATAGTAAAATACCCTGCAGAAGGCATAAAAACTAGATATTTCACAAAACATTTGATCAAAATCTCAAGATTTGTAAGAAATTCAGAGCACACACAAATCCAGTCAGATAAAGGATTATTAAGCAAAGTTTCTGTCAGACAAATTAATAGTATTAAAACAGCAGCTCTAAAAAAAGCCACTGTTAAGCAGCAAACAGGTATTTGAAATTGCTGGAGTATCAAGAACTACTCAATACAAGATCCTCCAGCGCTTGGCAACTGTGCGTAAAGCTGTGTTTCGGCCACCGCTAACTAAAACTCACAAAGAGAACTGTTTGCACTGGGCTCAGAAATAAATGAAGGCTAATTATCAAACTGTTTTATTCCTTGATGAATGCTGTACTACACTGGACAGTCCGCATGGATGGAGTTCAGGATGGTTGGTGAATGTGGCCACCTTGTTCCAACAAGAACGCAACATCAGCAAGGAGGAGGTGGAGTGATGATCTGGGCTTGAATACTAGGAAGTGACATGGTGGGTGCCTGAGGGTGTCAAAATACGTCAAGTTCCTAACCGACCATTTCTTCCCATGGTATTAAAAAAAAAAAAAAGTGCCTTTAGGAATAAAAATATTTTTATGCCGGACAATGACCCATCCCATATTGCAAAAACACACCACTGACTCTTTGGTTACTATGGATATAAAAAGAGAACAAAATCATGGTGTGGCCGCCATCATCACCTGACCTTAATCCAGTTGAGAACCTGTGGTGCATCCCTAAAATAAAGATCTGAGGGAGGGCAGCAGTATACCTCCAAGCAGCAATTCTGGGAGGCAATACTGGCATCTTCAAATGCAATACAGGCAGAAACTTCACATGAACTTAAAAATTCAATGGATGAAAAAGTTGTACAAGTGATATCAAAAAGGGGCTCATGTATTACTATATATCTTGAGATAGTTTTTGATTGCCTTTATTTTTTTGAAGAAAGACTTATGTAACAAATGCAAATGTTTTGATTTCATTATGACCTACTGAATGATTTCAAACTGTTTTCAAAATATTACAAACATCTATTGTCATTCTCAGTAGTTTTTGCTTGTAATAATACCCACGTTGTGATGTGATTGCCGAGGGTAAAAAAAAAAAAACAACGAGCTGCATCACTGTGTGGTACGAAGTCTGTACTGCCTCTTACAGAAGGACCCTGCAACGAATAGTGAAAACATCCAGCAAGATCATCAGTGCCCCTCTGCCTTCCCTTACGGACATCTTCAACACCCGCCTCACCCACAGAGCCATCAGCATTGCTGATGACACCTCCCACCCTGCACACTTCAGACTCCTGCCTTCAGGGAGAAGGTATTGGACTCTTCAGGCCCACTCCACCAGACTTACAAACAGCTTCATTCACCAGGCTGTGAGGATGCTGAACATTGTTCACTACCTCCCCTCTCTGCCCCTGGACCGTAACCCACCACAGAACATAAAAAGACTACCCCTGCTGTTGTACAAACTCAATACATTCCCACTTTTTGTTATATTACAGGTAAATCTGCTGCTGACTGCTGTGGAAACAACAACAACAACAAAAAAACCCTCTGCTGTTTTACCTTCTGTTATAATTATATGTAAATCTGCTGCCGTTTTTTTTTTTTTTGCCGGGATATCTGCTGCTGTTGGTCATTTGCAATACTGTCCATGTATACCTCATATGCTATTTGCACCTCATCACCAATGCCCTGGTGATGCTGAACCATCTGACAATCTCCTATTATTGTTTTGCACTACTGTCACTGACTACACGGTTTTGAGTCACAGCTTATTGGCTTTATCCTAATTACTTCATCCAGTTCTTAATCTATTCTATTCTATTTTCATTCTACTTTATTCTATTTTAGTTCCTAAATGTTATGGCACCCAATACTAGGTGAGAGAAACGGAATTTCAGTTTTCTGTATGTCCTGCACATATGGTGAATTGACAATAAAATCCTTGAACCTTAAGTATTACATGATAGTTAAGGATTTCCTTGAATGGGCATTAAATCCAGGCCACTGTGTGTTCGTTCATGTGAGCTTGCCTGACATCCACCAGTGCTGCTACCATATTTGCAAAATGTTATATTGCCTTTCTTGTTATGTACATTTCCAATAAAGCATATGTAAAAAAATTAATTAAAAATAACTTACAAAAGGACATCCACAGTGCCACACTACACTGTAAAAGCGGAATTTTTCAACTGTGCCTGGTTTTGTGGAGATATTTTACCTCCTTCTGCTGCACTGTGACCAGAGAATGTGGAGAAAAACACAGGGCCTGAGGTTACAGCATGTGCAGGAATGTTCCTGTACAGGGACTCGCTGTTATGCCTGACCAGGGTTAGCGCAGCGTGAACGGAGCAGCTGGAAACCTACAGGCAGCCAGCAAGTGAAGCACGATGGGGTGGTGAATGATCAGCTCATCAACGCTGGATTGCCCCGGAGCGCAGTACCTGCTTGTTTTGGCTACCTAACGATCCATGATGTTATTGTCAGCCCTACACTACCTGTTGGAATTAATTTCACTGCTTTGGGACTGTATGTGGTCGTGTGGGGTAAGATACAGCGACCACCAGTTGGATTTATGGTCCTTGGAGCTTCTTGAAAGGGAGTGATGCTTCCACCACCCGGTGGGACATAACGGTAAGTTAAAAAAAAAAACACCTTGCATGTCTGTTAATGCCTTGTTTCTGTAACATTAGAGAGAACTGTTGTAAGGCTGGAGAAGTTACTATGTCTGCAGTATGGCAGTTAAAATATGTGGTTTCTCAATTAGTGTTACACATCTCTTCTCATCAGTACATATTACCGCTGTTTACCTATCTATGGAGGAGAAATTCATATTAATTAATGCAGTTGCGGTTCGTTGTGCTGTCCACTTGTGACATAACACTGGCAACAGGAACTGTGTGCGTTCACAAACTGTCCTCTCGTTTTAAGGAACGGGCTTTTTGGCTCTGTGATTCTGAAACAATTACATACTATTTGGAGTTAAGAGGGGTTCCAAGCTAATCTAGTGGTACCCTAGATTAAACATTAAATGGCTGGAAATGAGCAAAATGAGCATGTCATGGGGACTTTAAGTGTGATGACTGTTTTGGAAAAATAATAATGGCACTTGCATAATAATTTGGAATACATTGTATATTCCTACATATTGTGCCCATACAATCACATACACTATCACACGTTTGTCAATTTTTTATGTCACTTTTATGTCATAATCAGGTATACGTTATTATATATAGACACTTGTACTGTATAAAAATATGTCCACAGTTGATTTTTGTATTGATTCTGTATTATGTGACTGTTTGGATGTTTTGGCCCTAATTTAAAAGCCTAACCAAGGTTGGGGGCTGCAAATTAGTATCAGCTAGACATCCTAAATAAAGTAAATCTGCTGCACTGTCTACTAGTATGTAACTATGTTTATCTGCAAGGTCTGTACAGTATAAAGAAAATAAGGTAACTAACATATTAAATGATCACTGCTATTGGGTTGCACAACTAGTATCAATTATTTATTTAGTAGCAAGAACTTGCTATTTGCATTTGCTAATGTATCAAACATCAAGTAGTGGTTTTGGGTAAGAAGCCCATCTCCTCTCCTCAACAGGGTGAAAGCTCAAACTTGCATATTACTGCCTATTTACTGTCCAACTTGTACTAGCTTATCACTTATGTGACAGCAGTCCCATTCTGTAAGGAGCCTAAAACTCATGATTATGTACAGCAGTG
>NW_018127972.1:880195-915539 GCF_001952655.1 Monopterus albus | reverse complement strand
TTATAAACAATCTACGTACCCCCCCGGGCTGCAATAAAATTGTCAAGCGTTGACCGGTCCGCAGTGATAAAAAGGTTGGGGACCACTGTCATACAGTACTGCAGCGCTCACTACAAACTAAAACATGAACAGTATTTCTGTGCCATTTATGTGTATGCCTGGTACTTCATTTATTCCTCAAAACATTAAGATGTAGAGAAGTCAGGAAGAGTGCAAATCGTACCCAGGGGGATGAGGTTGTTGTGAGTCACTGACTGGCCACTGCCAATGACTGTGCTGAGGTCATAAGCTGCAGGCATCCCTGGAGGGGAGAGACAGGGAACAAAGCAATCATCATTTACTACAAAGAACAAAATGCAGGTTATCATCATTCATTTTCTCATCATAAACAACTGCTCTCAGTGAGAGTCCTGGCCAAATTAATGAAATTCCACATGATTATTTCTGTGACCTTTGTGGCCCTCCATATGCGGCACAATGTATCATGAAGTAGCAAACGTCAGTCTGCTGCCATGCAAAGGGCAGTGCAGTAGCATCAGTAGCGACAAGGAGGGGGCTGGGAATTCTGCACTATGTGTAAAGGGCAGAGCAACCTCCACCACCGGAGGGGAAAAAAAAAACAAAAAAAAAAAAAAAAAAAAACCTGACTTTTACTCACCAGCCCATTATGATGATTTACAATGAGACAGCTGGTGTGTAATAGTTGGATTCAACATCAGAAAGCAAAGAAAAGGTATTACGGCTGTTGCTGTTAATTAAAAACTCAGGAAATTATTTTATATTCTGTAGTGGTCTACCTGAAATACAAAATCAAGACCCATATCAAACACAGGCAAATGTACAAAAAATAAATTGTATACAATTATCATCATTCAGTCCTGGATAAGATGTAACCTGCAACTGAAGTATACAAAAAGTTAAAATGGTCACCCCCACCAAAATGTTATTACTGATGGTTTCTAGACCATCAATCTTAAGGGTGTCAAGATTATTATTATTGTGCATCTTTGAAATGTCTCGCCCTGTTTTGTTTATGCCCATGTGTTGTAGATTCGTGTCTACCTTTGTGCAGCCATCTCTTTCAAGCAGGGTTTATACGTATGTGCAAGCTCTTGGATTCCCTATGTGGCCACCTGCTGGTGTTTAGCCATGAACAGGAAGATTGGTTCCTCATTAAAACCAGAGGTTTACAATTGTCTTACACTTTCTTAAGGGGAAAACTGTGATTTGCAGGTTACACCCTGAAGAAGGCAGCTTTTTGCAGCTATGCATAGGCTGTAACCCAGATTTTGAACATGTATAGTTTTTACTCCTCATTATGAGAGACATACCTAAATAAAGGCTTTTTAGTTTTTTTGTTTTTTTTTAGACGAGTGCCTTTACCCCTTTTTTCATTTGCCCATTTTGGTGCCTTTTGCAAAACAGCACCTTCAACTACTTTGTTGTAAACTTCCTGAACTCTCTAGAATCTTCTCTTCTGTAGTAAAAATAATAAATTTTTATATAACTGTCACAAAAATTTCTAATAGAAAAATCCGATCTGTCAGAGCTGCCAGCACATGCTGCAACAAAATATCAGACTGCAAGTGTTCACCAGTATTCCTACCACTCCTGATTAATCAGAATTACCAGATACCCTGCGTTTCGGCCATTTCCCCATTTTTAAATGTCCATTATATTCAGAAAACAGCTGAAGAGACGGAGACTATGTAGCTGGGTTCCACCTGGGGAAGTTTAGGTGTGTTCACCTGATACAGCCATCCCCTGACTCATGCTGTAGGCCACCCCTGTGTTCCACATATTCTCAGAAGGGGAAGTGTAGTGTGAGCCAGGAGGGGGGTTAGGGTTGGTGCCAGTGTACCTGCAAATACATACACACCTTCAGCATTACAGAGACAAACAGCAGGGACATTTCAACCCTTAGATAGTGCCATCCACCCACAAGTATGGTTACTGGGGTCAAGAGGCCAACTCACCTGAAAAAGGGGTTCTTCAAGTCCAGGAGGTTGCTGGACTTTGATCCCGTCTGGTCCACCTGGGCAACAATACTGATGTCGTAGCTTTGTCTGTTGGGAAAGAGGTCGGTTTGTAGTATTTGATAAATTACTATAAATCAGATAATAAAAACACATTATTATTACCATAATGTTTTATTTTTACATTTATTGTTTGCTTCCATGCATGTGAGAGCCTGTGGATTTATCAGCAATAGGATGATTCACTAGCAGGTACAGTAGGGTGCTCTGGGGCCTTCGAGGATTAGAGCAACATTTCGCAAAATACACTAATTTTCTTTCATGTTTGAGTTACATGAAAAGATGGCCACCTCCAAAGGTAACAAAAATCCATCTATCAGCACCTCTACAGTTCAGTAATTAACACATCTCTTTGTTTAATCAGTACAAACACCAAAATGTAGAAATGTAGAATATTGTGGTGTTACAGGGCATAACAATTCAGAACATTTCTTGACCGGGCTCACTAACTTCCTGGAGTCTTGACATTACCATACACCAGTCTGTGTATTATGCATTCAGTCTGGAAAACGAGCAAACCCAAAAATAAGTCTTTTCCTGAATCAATGTGAGGGGAAAAAATAATAAATAAAAAAATCTGATTTGAGTCACTTCAGTAGACAATGTGAATACAGCACAAGTTACGCTAATGATTTTTACAGGTACTGAATTACAAAAGAAGCTGCTTTGATGATTTGTGGCCAGTAGATGTCACATCATGAACATGTTAAAACCAAGTGTGTTACTGTCCTCTTTAACTATTTGTAAAACTACATAATGGATAAATCCACATCATAGTGTTCACAGATTACGTGTCTAATGCTTAGAACACGTGTGTAGAAGATTTCATCGGGTTTAATTCAGAAACCCTTGCAAATTTCTATTTTTAGGAAACATTGCTTATGAGAGTCTAATGGCATGCCACAGTCCATCTGTCATCACTGATGAAACTGGCAGTGAAGGTATTATCCCTGATTAACTGCACATTATCTACGTTTTCCCTGAAATTCCTTAAAGTTTACCTACATTTTCAATTACAAAGTGCTTTAAGAATGTTTCAGATGGCTCTGCAGGCTCCTGTATGGATGTTGCAGTTTGGTCTGTGCTTGACAGAGATTAGCAGTATGAAATGACTTTTTTGTTTTGGCTCTGTTGTTTATTTTACCCATTTTAGATAAAAACAAGAACACAGTCATTTTCCCTTTTCCCTTGTTTTTGTTTTCCAGCTCAATTGAAATAACTGAATGAAAAGATACACAAACCCCGGTCAAGAAACAGTCCAGCATAGTGTAGCTGTGTACATCAAATTATAAGAAGAGAATAAATACTAAAAACATTTGGATCCTTCGAATAAAACCAACTAAGTTAAAATATTAAATGTTAGTTTGCTAAGTTTCTTTAACTGACATTTTTATATAGCTGTATTGTGGTCTGACTGATTAATAAAATCCCTTTTCACTGACTTTCTTCAGTGTGGTTACCATTAATAGAACTTCACAGCAGCTCTGTTGAAGTGTGAAAGTGCAAATATCTGTGCTGCTGCTGCTTTATTTATTCATGCAATAGCTGTAACTGGTGTCTGCAGCCAATTTGCTTTTAAATAGCGGCTCTCCAAATGTTTTGTTTTTGTTGCTCTTTTGCTTTTTGCACAGTTTGATTCCTTTGTGTCTGTGATTTTTGTTATTTCCTCTTTTCTCATTATTTACTATATAAAGTTGGGAGCACTTCCCTTTTTTTAGTGTCCTGGTAGTTCTAAGTTTGCAAAGTTTGCTTGAGCAATTATCCTCCATTTTGCTTCTGAAACAGATACTACTCTTTGCCTTAAGAATCAATGTTTTAAATTTGCAAAGACCATAATATTAAGCCTCTAACTTGAAATAGGTACAAAGTGGACTACCACGATGCACAGAACTACATTATTTTTTGCAAGTACACGTGGCTTTCTTACCTCTTGTTGGCCACCAGCAGAGCTGTGCCGGACAATGTATCCCCAGCCTTCGTGAAGAGGGGAGACTGCAGCAGACAGCGCACCTGGTACCAGTGGGTGAGAGGCTCTGTGGGTGCTGTGGACAGCCATACTGTCATCCTGCAGGAAGGCCACGAGAAAGGTGGTGGGGTGTGAGGGCAAGACAACTGTATAGAACTAATTAAAAGTATTTCTTATGAATCAGTATGCCTGTGAGAGACTGGCTGACTTACACTGATCCCATAAATGCCACATCAAACCAGAAAGCCAGGCCATGTACCAGGCCTGAGTGCATCATGTGGAACTTAAAGGGAATCTCTATTCTGTGAACAAAAAACAGAAGGCCGGGAAAAGACGTGTTAAATACACTTGGTATAAGGCACACATTTAATACGCTTAGCACATACACACCTGTAAAGATCCTCTTCTTTGGCCTCCAAGAAGTTGACTGTGTATTTGACTGATTTAGCCATCAGAATACGGATATCAAATGTGTCCTGCGGAAGGAGATGTGAAAATACCACACAGACCTAAGCACAACAACAAATCCAGTTCCACGTAACTAAAAGTCAACACTGTCTCCCAACTAGAGGACACTTGATTACTACACTTAACCTTGAAGTAAACCAATGAATTCATGAACCTGAGACTAACCCAGCAGGGTATTCACACAGGAAGCACAAGTCAGGTTCACATGCTGTCCCAGAACAGTAAACCTTGTCAGGTCCCCAAAAAGTCAATAAATCCTCAAGTGAGAACACTCAGATTTCCCTGCCCATTTGCTGTTTATATACATTTAACAAATACAAACTTCTGTGTGTATGTGGTGGATAACGTACCACAATTGGCTGGCGGAAATACTCGTCCACTGCTGCCCCCCGCAAGGCGGAAAGATCTACACCATGGAAGGAGGGCTGGTACCTGAAGAACAAAAAAAAAAAAAAAAAAAAAAAAAAAAAAAAAAAAAAAAAAACAGATTAGATTTTAATTTTTTAATGAACAGACTGTAAACACTGCAGGAGCTGCCGCCACTGGGCATTAAGTCAATCAGACATCAATGGAACCATATATGACATCTTAATGGATAATAGTAACCTGTCAAATGAAAGACCACAAAGTAAGTAGTTTTAAGCTCTTAAGTGGGTCTATTATAATTAACACTATAAGTTGAGTACTGCGTGATGCTCTGTCAGAGCAGCAGCAGAGAGAAGCTGAGCTGCAGAAAGACAGAGATCGGAAAATGTTCTCCTGAGTAGTAAAGAGAAGGAGCTAAAAGGAGAAAGTTAACTAACTAGTGTTGGCTACATGTTCAGGTTGGCCCAGCCAATATAGCTACCAAACTGTTCCAGGCATGTGTGCATTTCATTCTTCAACATGTATTACTGTTGCCTTCTGGGCCTCCAGAGCCTTTCAAGTGTAAGGTAACACACAAGGCAAAGTGACCATGAATAACCCCATCTATAACAATTCTAAGTTCATGTTAAGCTATTTGTCCGCCAGCATGTGTAAATGCAGGTTCGGTGTTGCATGGGTGTATACATGCTCAACAGCCCTGCTGCTGAAACTAGGTGAAACACTGCATAGATTCCAAATGCATAAAAAATAGTACAACAAACAGTACAAGCTTGGTATTAAAACCCAACAGCTAAAATAAGGAGTAGTGGTGGCCTATCAGGCTCTCAGAATAAACAGTAGGTGCCACCGGTGCTGCCCCATGTTCCCGCTTCTGTTTAGCATTTTTAATCGGCCCTCTGTACCAAGAGATAGTGCACGCCAAAACAATACAAGGAATGATGTCACAACAAAACAAAAACTAGCATATAACAACCTATAAAATAAATACTTATAAATCCAAAGTTTGATGTTGAATTATATACCCAGTCAATCTCTTACAGACTACAATAGAATTCACTGGGAATCTGATGTGATGATGTACTTAGGCATGAATACTGCAAAAAATCTAGTGAGATGGAACTTAATGCCCTTTCTAGGAAATGCACAGACAGCAGACGCAACTGTGCCATATACTGTAGACAGATGGATTGACAGACAAACTGACAGGTGACCAGTCAGAAGTGTGGGCAAAATCTTTCAGGTGAAAAATACCGTGAATCCCCATTTTCCCTCCTCACCAGAAGTTGGCCTTGGTGAACTGCTCCATGTAGAGCTGCTCGTCTGTGAAGGGTGCCAGGTGGACGTCACCAATAGTGGGGAACATTTTACCTGAAACACAGAAAAACACACAGACAAACAGGAGATGAGTCAACAAAATTAATGTGACACCAGCTACACAGAAAGAAATTTGGTTTTACTTTGAATTTTGAAACATTAAGCTGAGGCCACATATACATTTGCGTACTTACGGTAGCCATGTTAACCAATCGGATAATATTTTACACTACATGTAGGCAGATAGCAGGAGCAAAGTGGTTGATGCAAAGGTTGTTCCTACTGCTACTGAGGCCATAGTCTTCATCAGTCTCTCACCCTCTATTCTACAATTTACCAGGTTGTCATTCTGCTGTTTCCCAAACCTCACCATTGGGTTTGAGGAACTTCTTGGCATGCAGGTAGCTCTCCAGCATACGCTCATTGAACAACATGTAGCCCATTGGCTCTGAGATGATGATGTCAACCTGGTCCGGCAGCGTCACCTCCTCTATCTTCCCAGGAATGACAACTACCCGCTCTCCTAAACGGTTGCTGTTCACCAGCACCTGTAGGGCAAAGGACACCTTTACTACGGCTGTAAATCCTGCTGTTGATTGGTAATAACAGAGAGATGCATGAACCAAGTGGTTTAAAACATAGTAAAGTCAGGTAACTGATATTAGTATTAATCTGTGTGTGAGAACCTCAGCATGTTGCGCCATAGTGCTGGCCTCCACAGCGTAGACCTTCCTGGCTCCAGCTTGAGCTGCAAAGAAGGAGAGGATCCCTGAGCCACAACCAACATCCAGTACCACCTGGAGAAAAGACAGCAGGAAACATGACATCACTGCAACTGTTACAGTTACACTTCTATTCAAATGTTAAACAAGGGTTATATAAAGTTCGGGGGATGACTGACAGAAAGAAACTATTTGACTAAACTAAAACACTATATTAAATGATGCTGGATCAGGACAGTGATGCTGCTGATCCAGCGAGCAACCATTATCCCCATTATCTCCATCTGTGCAACGCTACATCTTGAATCTCTTTAGCACAGCAGATATTTTGCCCTTGAACATTCTGGTCAACCCTATCACACTTAATGTGAATAACCCAGATTACCTCAGTCTTCATTAAACGGTGCATCTGCCCAGTACTATAAGGTTACCTTGTCCTTGAAGTCTGTGTGGTTTTGGAGAATAGCCCGCTGGTAAGTCCCTGTCCGGACATAGTCCTGCATCATGTTCTGTTGCTGGGAGAGGTAGCCATAAAACTACAAGGAACAAGAAAAAAAAAAGCATATTAATAAAGGCTTATGAAATCAGTGTTGTACAAGCTCATTCTGTAGTCACATATATAGATATTTCAATAAGTAAAAACTGAGGTCAGGGTGATTTTCAAATTTAATCTTAATTCTTATTAATAAGAAAGAAAAACACAGCAATGGAAACATTCTCCAAATGGGAACTGAGGCTCAACTGCAGATTTTATTGGCAGTGGTGGTGATGGACCATACTGTCCTACATTTCCATATTACAGGTAAGCTTTTAAGCCTATAAAATCAATTACTGGAGGGAGTTTTTCCTCTGTGAATGTGCGTTCAGCAAGTTCAATTACCTAATGAGGTGTGTCCAATTTTGTGGAAAAGCAGAAGACATTCACAAGAAAGGTAATATTTGCAGTGTTCCAAAGCCTGGGGCTCTTTTTGTGCTGTGTAGGAGGGTATAGGCATGTGTTCACACGCCTCTCACCTGGAAGTACTGTACAGCAGAGGACTCCTCTGTCCTGTCACTGAAGACCGAGCGCTCACTAGCATGCCCGCGACAATTCTTCAGCAGATTATAAAAGGACTGAAAGTCTGAAGCAGAACACAAACACAAAAACCTGAACTTTACACGGTGGAGTTAGTGGACAGTTTGTTTTCATTGTTTTGGGCCACTCAAGCACACTGGATCCAATACAGTGTTTATGAGGTTTCAATGCTGACCTGCTTAAAAGGTGTTTGAGGGTTTTTGTATTGGGTCAACTGTGTAATGTTTATTAAGGGTGCAACATATCACAAAACTCACAGTTCGGGTCCTGTCGCGGTTTTTGAGTCAAAAACTTCATACTAATATTGTAAATTGCAAATATTGTACTTTTACTTGACTGCATTTATTTGATAACTTTAGCTACCTTCAGTATCAGATTAATTAAACAAAATACAGTATAATCATACAACTTTATTAATCCCTGGTGGTGGAAAATTCAAGTTCTAAGCATACAAGGTAGTTAACATGAGGCCCACTTTTACCAGTTGCAACAATAAAGTGATGTACAAAATAACATATTAATAATTATAATATATTAAATTAACATAGCCATTCCGCATAGAGTGTACATTAGGTACTTCAAGTATATTGTGATGCTAATATGTTTGCACTTTTACTTAAGTAAAACTTTGAATGAAGAACGTTTACTTGTAAGTGTATTTGTACACTGTGGTACTGCTACTTTTAACATAAGTATAGGAACTGAATACTTGTTCCACTACTGTAAGGTGGTGTACCAAGAATGTGGAAAACAAAATGAACTTTGGCACCTTGACTTAGTCTGAAGTTAGTCAGATCCAGAAGTATTTGGACAGTGATCAAGTTTTAATCATTTTTCTATGAATAAAAATCGATGTAACCACTAAACCCTTAATGCGAGATTTTTGTTAAACCCCTTGTTGTATGTGTGTACAGTGTGTGACAGTCTTATGATATTGGGGCACTTTGTGTGTACCTGCAGGTGAGGAGAATTGTAGCAGGACGCTGTTACATCCCAGTGTGATGATGAACGACTGCTTCCCTACGCGACTGCACTCCGTCTCCCTGGAAATGGAACATTTGAACATACTCGCTTCCTCTCCTGGAACGAAAGGGAGGAAATGGAAGCATTAGGAAAACGTGAGGCATACGTGCATACAGCCACTGAACTGTTTGCTGCTTAAACTTTACTTATCACTGGATAAATCCAATATATCTTAATTTTTTCAGCTGTCTGCATGACAGCACAGAGACCGTTATCTTCCTACTAGTCACATTTGAGTAGTTTAAGATTTAACACAACCTGCTCCTGTGTAGGAGAGCTGAATACAATGCTGCCTCGGTCTCATTATCTCCCTCCAGTGCCTACACAACCACTTTGGAGGAATATCCACAATTAGTGACATTTTTTTTTTTCCCAGAGCCTGAAAAATGACAAATTATCATAAATCCATATGCAACTATTAGACTGTCAGATGCCTTTTTTTTCTAAAATGTCCAGCACAGGTCTATGTGAGATTATTCCACACATACTGATGGTATCAGTGTATTTCCCTTTTTAGGATTTACATTTCCATTTGCATAGATTATTATTATATCTACACAAAACATCAGAAACACAGAGCTGTATATTTTGTTATACAGGTGGTGTTCTATATTCTTATTACATTACTCAAATCGCACAACTTATTGTGGAAAATACGTAAAATGAGTATTGAAATATTGAACTGTTGAAATATTCTGAATCAATATGTATCAAAAGTCATTATTTTTTTTACAACACTACTGTATTCACAAGTGAATTGCAGGCTACAGCTTGAGAAGTAAATATGGCCTGGCAGAAACAGACCTGACACTTAGAGATAGCAAAATGGAGAAAGAAGCTGCAGCTGCATGTGGCTCACAGTCTCGATGGACAGACACATGCACCTGCACCAGCTAGTATCAAGCAATGTAAAAACACTTAGTCAACAGTTAATCTGATTACCAAGTGGCACAAGCCTAGAAGAAGAGAAGCGCATTCATGTATTGGCTGACAGCCATTAGCAAGGTATTAATGTTTAATTGCAGTTATCTTTTCCTATCATATACCTTTAGATTAAGAACTCAAAAGTGCTGCATTTACCGATTGTGCAGCACCCCATTATGGTCTCATAAAGCAGCCTAAAATAATCTAACATCTATTAATGGATTAAAAGCAGCACTTCATCTTCAGAGAGATTAATTTACTAGACAAAAAGCCTGCCATACACACAGTCGTCCAGCCAATCTTTCTCAGTGGCCACTTGCAGTACTGCAAAGAAAAATCCTCCTGTAGCCCAAAAAGCATTTTCTCCATAGACCACAATGAAAAAAGTGACATCTTTAAAACTTTTGACTGGGCACCTCAAATTGCAATCAAAATAAATGATTGCTCTTTCCATTGTATATTTAGAACGGCTGTTTTAATCACTGTAAAACTTTCCCAGAGACCAGAAAATTGAGTTTTATTTTCATGACATCATCCCGATGTAAAGTCTATGAGCCAAGCAAGAGTGAGTGGGTGCAGGCAGTGTGGAAAACACTGATGCCCAAATGCAGTCAGCCATACAACACAGAAACAAAACCAGAGGAAAAAATGTAGACTATGGGGACTATGTACCAGGCGAGCAACTTTCATTAGGAAGAATGGGCATCATTTTGTATTCTAGGATTCAGTTTTCAATAGATCCATGTGCTCCAAGCACTGCCACTACCTGATCTGTACTGCCTATCCAATTTGCTCTACACAGGCACAACAGGCAACTTATGGCAGTGCTGTATCGCCTCACCATATTATCTTGCCCCAGCCTTAACCAGTCAGTCAGGAGGTAGCTACATTTCATGAATGCACAGAACAGATAAGGTTTTCAGTAGTGCTGTGTACGAGGTGGGCTTATCCTCACCTATCGGGGTGTGACGCCACAAGTGGCACAGTTTCAACACTGTTCACTTTCAAGGAAGGAGACTCAAAATTTCAAATTACTTAAAAACACAGCAGAGACAGAGTTTAGTAATTTGAAAGCAGTGAAGGATTGCTGCCATCACCCTAAACCATCTCAGTGCTTTTTTGGTCTGTTTTCCATTATATCAGCTCCTTAATATGTTTTTTTTGAGTCTCCATATATATGGAGAATATATATGGTGAATGCCTGTCTTTCAAAATCCACCTCTCTAGTTGGATAACACAGGCTTGCTGTTTGTCTTCTCCTCTAATGCCAAGTTAACCCTGATGAGATTAATATGCCATCATCAGGGTTATTTTCACACACAGCTCCTCTAGAGCCAATGAATACATTATGCAACTGTTTTCACAGGCTGAGTGGTACTGACTGCTATTTAACTGACAAATGTGTAAATCAGTGTACTTGCCCTTTAATTACTACTCTTCATGGTGCAGTATATGAGTTCCAGTGACATCTAGCGGTGAGGTTACAGACTGCAACATTCAGCAAAGCTTTCATACATTGTGTTCAACAGTCCTCACAGCCATTTCACAGCAATTACCATAAATGTAGGACAAACTGCGCAATTAGAAAACAAGTGCAGCCAACTTGACCAAGCAAAAGCTAACAGCTGACCACAGTGTAATTTTGAAGAATGCTGAATACCCACATACATTAAGGTGCACAATAAGACTATTTCATTTGCTAGGCCTATTAGTAAATACTCAGCCAGACTTTAGACATCCATCTTGGCTGCTCCAAGCACCTTTATTGTATGCAAACAAGTGCAAAAAAAAAACAAACAAACAAAAAAAAAACACCCGAACAGCAACTTGGTTGACCAGGTTTTTGCAATTGATGGCTCACTTGACTGCACTTAACCTTAAAACATCCCTTTCTTTCATGTCTTTGCTTCTTTGAAGATAGGGATTCACAATCTTCCTTTTTCTTGTGTTAAAGCTTAACTATGATCCTCCATTTAACAGATTATAGTTCTTAACCTTACAACACTGCTTCCTCTCTTTTTTCCGAGGTTACTTATTTTCGTCTTCCAACCATCTCCCAAACCAAGCTGCTACTTCCATGTGAAAACGTGAAATTCATCCCACTGTGTGCTTTGTCCATTCTGGGTGACTGTAAAAAAAATACGGCACCCTCAATAATAGGAGACCCGCTCCTATGTAGATATAAGAGCCTTATTCTAAGCTTTAAAAAAAGCAATGCTTCCTATTTTCTGGTGATTGGATACTAATAAAAACATTATTATGCATATTATAGCTCATTTCTGCTAATAAATCCTTCTAGATCTTACAAAAAAAACCCACCTCATTTACACCTCAAGATGCATGTTGTATGCTTTAGAGTCTACCTGTGGCAAACTAAATTGACTGGACATAATTCAGAAAGACGCATGTAATGTCAGGACAAAACCTAAGACATGAAGTTTGAGGAACTCCCTATAGACCTCTGATAAAATTGTGATGAGGCAGGAATTGGGGCAAGGGTATAAAACCATTTCTAAAGCTTTAAGGGGTCACAAGAGCACAGTGGCCTTAGTAACTGTGAAATGAACAAAGTCATAATCACCAGGAATCCTCCTCAATTTCAGCTGTCTGACCAAAGTCAGGCAAGGAGGACCTTGGTCAGGGAGGTGACCAAGAACCAAACCATCACAGAGCTTCTGAAATCCTTTGCAGAGATGGCATAACCTGCCAGAAGAACAACCATCTCCACAGCTCTCCATCAATCCAGGCCTTTATGGTGGAGTGGCCAAACAAAAAAGGGATATGACAACCTGTTTTGAGTTTGACTTTGGCATTAACTGACTCAGAGCATGAGAAAAAGGATTCTCTGGTCTGATGAGACAAAAACTGAACTCTTTGGGAAGAACTCTAAGCACTAAGGCTGCTAGCATCAACCCTACAGTGAAGCATGGTGGTGGGAGCCTCGTGCCATGAGCTGTGTCTCAGCAGCAAGGACAGGGAGACTGGTCAGAACTGATGGAAGGATGAATGCAGCAAAATATAGAGGGGTCCAGTCTGAAGGTGCTTGAGAGGATCTGCCAGGTAGACTGGGATAAACTGCACAAGTCCAGGTGTGCAAAGTTTGTGGAGACTTGTAATATTCCTTTGAGCTCTATTTAAGGAAAGAATCATCTCATTGCATACTTGGATAGTCAGTATCACTGACTGCAGAAAATCTCAGAAGCGCAGAGATCAAAAAGTGGCTGATGGCATGCCACTTCTGTTCCAGCGGATTATACCCAGTCTCCACCGGCATATTCTGATTTCTGAGTGGTATGTCATGCTTTTCCGTTAGCTTCCTAATGGCAGAATCTGCTTAGAACTGGCATGCTACTTCTGTGCCTCAACAGACATAAGAACAACAATCTTATGTCTGTAAAGTTATTATTCTTTCTTGATCAGAATCAGTACTGAACAAAGTGCTGCTTGGCAAACCAAAAATGAGGAGAAGAAGATGGCAAACTACCAGCTGGGTCTATCTTCTATTATAAAGCACCCTAGCTGACAAAAAAATTAAATATAAAAATATAAAAACAAGGGCTTGACTAGAAGAGTCTCAGTCGACTGATAGGCCTCTCAACTAATGACTCGACTATTGGACTATTTGGGTACAGCCCTAGTGAGATTTTGACTGTGTAAATTAACATACACTTTAAGTTGACAGTTTTACAAAAGATTCTTCACTAGGGCTGGCAAAAATGGGATGAACTAATTTTATCTATTGGTACATTTGTTAGATACTTATCAAGCCATTTAAAGTCTGACACAACAAGTTTTCATCTTCTTGGCTTTTTAAGTACTAGTCAAACGTTTAGACACTTCTTCCCATTCTCTTTTTTTTCTCTTTATGTCTAAGATTTATCACATTGTAGCTTAATACTTAAGATAAATCTATGAAATAAAACATACAGAATTTTGTATAAGCAAAAACAAAAATGTACACAAAGCAAAATGTGTTTTAAATGTTAAATTCCTCAAAGGAGCCATCTTTTTCTTTGGCAGCAGCTTTGCACACACTAAACTAGTTTCATGGGGTAGACACCTGGAATAGGTTTCAAACTGTCTTGAAAGAGTTCCCACATATGCTGAGCACTTGTTGGCAGCTTTTCCTTTCCTCTGCAGTCCAACTCATCTCAGTTAATCGCTGATGGGTTTAGGTCTGGTGATTATGGAGGCCAGGCCATCTGATGCAGCACCCCATCATTCTTCTTCTTGGTCAAACAGTTCTTACATGGCCTCAAGGTGGGTTTTGGGTCACTGACCCATTGAAAAACAAGTGACGGTCTCCACTAATCACAGACTAAATAAGATGGCGTGCTGCCACAGAATGCTGAACAGCTAATGTTGACGGGATGCCAACGCATTGATGTGGGCTGTAACCAGAGGTGTTACTTATTGGCGATTTCTGAGCCTAGAAACTCCTCTGCACCACAGGTACACACTTGAATAAACTTTCAAAGTATTTGCTGTATACCAATATTACTATGGCACAACAAAACTGGTGGCCTCAAACACATTAAAGAAGCAAGAGAGTCCACCATTTAATTGTGATGTAGGACCTGTTAACTAAACACCATTCCATTCAACTACCTGATCAAACTGGTACATATACTGCTGGTAACGTACAAAGTGGCCATAAAAGCATGCAGTGGCTATTTTGAGTAATAACACAAAACAAACAACAACAAAACATTCAATGGCAAGGTATGTCCAAACTTTCACTGGTACCTTATATTAGCAAACTACCTGCCACCCATATAAATTAAAGCATATGCTGTGCAGTCTTAATGGTGCTCAAAACTTATTAGAATATGGTGTGACAAGTGTTTAGCTTCCTTTGAGCAGAGCATTGGCTGACTGATGATTTTTCACCACAGAACTTATAATAGCTGTAAGCATTCACTGCTGAGACTGCACAGTACTACAAGCCCACATACTTCACGCCTCCACTGAGCTCCTACTGATACCAGCTCTCATACATGCTCGTGCCCACTTGCCATACATGCTGAACTGCATTTGTAAAATCTGATTTGTCACAATGAAATATTATACAATTCATTACAACTCTATAAACTGAAAAGAAAGTTTAATTGATGGAAACTGAAAAGATTTTTATTTTTGTACCTGCTGCCAAACAGTAGTCTATATGCCAAAGATACCGATGAGTCCACTTGAGAGCTTTGGGGGTCTCTGGCCAGACTAGCTCATGTACCAGAATCAGAGAGTAGACTCATTTAGCCTGTTGATACCTTTCCTGGCTGCTTGCAGACTTTGTCTAAACTTGTTGCTGCAGTTTGGTAGTGAGACAACCGTTAGTGCCATCAGTGTTTTAATTTTGATTTATTTTCATTTCATGATTTCATATCATTTTCATGAGCACTCTTATGGCCCAAAAAGTGCACAACATCCAATATTCAAAAAAACTGAGTACCATCCCACAGCCCAATGCAGACCTGGTATATACTGAGGGAAAATAACACTAACACTTCCAGGCACTACTCCTCATTCTGTTGGATTTGTTAGAACTACAGAAACACTCAGTCCACTCTGATTTTAAAGCAGTGTTACGGAGTGATGCTTCATTTACCTCAGCGGTGTTTGTGTCAAAGCCTGTTACCCACTGGCGTGCAGAGAGCACACAAACCCCTAAGGCAGCTATGCTTAATTCCAACCAGCCTTCAAGTTAAGTCATGGAATAAATGTTAGTCACTACTAAGCTAACCAGAGAATAGCTTATTTCGCTTATAGCTTGCACTGGAGGCTGATATATTAAACCTGATTTATAGCTCTTAATGGAATCTATGCAGACCCTATGTCATTGTGAGTGTTGACAACGTCATCCTAAAGTTCGTGGACGACACAGCAGTGATAGGTCGCATCACTGGTGGGGACGAAGCAGCCTACAGGAGGGAGGTTGCCAGTCTGGTGTCATGATGCAAGGACAATAATCTCAGCCTCAACATGGACAAGACGAAGGAGATGACAGTGGACATGAGGAAGGAGAGGAGATCTCATCGACCACTGTTCATCTGGGGGCTTGAAGTGGAGAGGGTGAGCAGCTTTAAATACCTGGGCATCCACATCAGTGAGGACCTCACCTGGACACTTAACACCACACAGCTGGTCACGAAGGCCCAACGGTGGCTGTACTACCTGAGGAGGTTTGACATGTCACCTAGGATCCTTTGCAACTTCTACAGCTGCATCATTGAGAACATCTTGACCAGCTGCATCACTGTCTGGTATGGTAGCACTACTGCTATGGATCGCAAGCGCCTACAGAGAGTGGTAAAGACTGCGGAGAAGATTACTAGGACTCCACTACGCTCTCTGCAGAGCATTTACACTGCCATTAGAATCCTAAACAGCTGAGGAGTTTAATACCAGGAAATACGTGATGTGCTGTACTGTTTACATTCTCAGTTTGCACATTTGACTGTTGACTGCTGCACATGCTGCTCCCATGCAGCATACATTCTCTTATTATATTCTTATATATTTTTAATATATTGCTGCATTTGCTGCTTAAAGTGCCTTAGATTTTGTGTCATCTACTTTATATTTCATTTGTATTTTGTGGCATTCAGGTGGACGGCAAAGTAAGAATTTCATTGTACAGGGAAACACGTTTCCTAACTGTGCATATGACAAATAAAACACTTTGAACTTGAACTTTGATACTTGTGCATTGGTGTGGCATGAATGCTAGTTGGCGGACGGGTTTCTATGCCTCTGTATTGCATTTCTTTACCACTTACAAACAATGGCGATGAAAACTGAGCAGATCATGTTGGAGTTGAAACTGACAGATGTTGAAGAGCAGTTACTTTTACTGAAATAAACATTACTACAATTCAGATTAGACATCGGAGGGGCTGATCAGGACGACGACCGAGGGGGGGGGGGGCATCCGGCTACTGAGAGACATGTACGAGGAAATGTGTTGCAACCATTCACAGTTGTGGTCTGCATCACCGTGCAGTTACATTTCTGGGGAGGTGCACGTCAGACTACAGCATAGGGTATGAGGCTACACATAATCTACACTGATTTGACCCAGAATCATGAATCAGCCTTTAAAAGTGATAATGAATACTGTTAATTTACAGCTTACCAATCAACATACCTACAATAAAAGAGGAACATCTTTTCACTAGCCTGTAGAGTAAACGGGCTAGTTCATGATTATATCCTCTTCAGTAGCATACCTGTAGACGCTTTCAGACAGCCTTGTCCAGTTCATTGATATGTACTCTTTGGTGTGGTTTCAAGCCATTTATCACAATTGTAATAAATTTCTTGTCAAGAAGTGACAACAACGCTTAGTTGCTAATTTACACTGTATTTTCAGGCCCGTCTTATACATTAGTTCTCTATCTTTACTTTTTCCTGGGCCTAAATTCCCAGAGGGAGAAATTAAACTTAATTTCTTAATTTGTGCTCCAAAAGATCAACGGGGACGATTCTCTCAGTGCCATCTAATGAAACTCAGTATAGAGTTATTGAAAGGTCTAAAATGCTGAGCTTTTCTTTATCTTCAGCACCACGACACAGGAGGCCTGCGCGGGACATTCCAATGAATAAAAGCTGCAGAGGAGCGGAGCCGCCGGGATGCTGCGTCCACACAAGAGGGAAGAAAGCGGCAGCGACCCGGCTATTGTTCCAATGAGAACAAAGATGAATGCATACGTAATGAGGGCCCGGCCTCGCTACGCCACCCAAATACCAAGAACTAATTTAGCAAAATAAATAAAACCTTTAAAAGTTGTGTGTTTACTGCTCTATTCCGGGACGGGCTACTGACTAAATCACTGCGAAACAAGCAGCGGCAGCCACCAGGACTGCAGCGCACAGCGACGGGTCAGGAGTGATGCCCCCTGCTCCAAAACACAGAGAAGCTAATTCACAAGCTAAACAGCCAAATAACATTACATACGTCTCTTGTGGACAAAACAGAATAGGTTAAATTACAGAACTAGGGTTCGTGATTATGTGAGAAAATAAATGTTTGTGAAATATCAAGTGTAAAAGATGTCAGATGCGAGCGGGTGTGATGCACGTCAGAGCGTTATTGCTGAAGCCAGGCTAGTGGCATTGTTTAACTAGCATTAAACCATAACGTTATTACTTAGTCACATCAATAAGCAGAGCAGCTAAGTAAGCTACGTTGTATGTGTGGCGATATATTTTTGTCGAGGTCTCCAAAGCCGTGAACTTGTGTGGGAGCACACAGCTTAAAGTTAGCAAGTCTCGAGAGACTAACAACGAAAAATTTGGAATTTTAAGGGCTTCCTCGTGACGAGCAGGGGAAGGCGACGTGGTTTCTCAAAATGAGCTAGCTTCTTGGTGGCTAGCGCTATGTATGGGCAGATTAGCTGTATAAGCATTAGCACGGCGTAGCATTAGCTAGCTAGTAGTTAAGACAGGCCGATAATCTGAGGAGCAGCTGTAGAAAAGGTCAACTCACCATTGGAGAGATTGATGAGGGCAGCATCTTGTGTAGTTTTGACTTCTAACCGCAGCGGCTGCTGCTCTGAGTGTCGCTGTATGTCTCCATTCGCGTCTCCAATGGAGAGGAGCCGCACGCCGGGGAACACCGAGACCGCCATCTTCGATCTGGAAATAGAGACAGGTCGCTCGCGCTCACATCCAACCACGCACTTCTCTCTGCTGGAGGCAGACCGAGCATCAACACGATACGCCGTTCAACAGCGCCACCTGACAGGTTAAAGCGGGTATTGCGTAAACACAGGTAGCATACGACATGGCCACATCTTCTTTTTCTTCCTGCTGCCTTTTGTCTCCGAGTCCGAAGCAGTGGCTGGGCCAGACAGCAGGGGCATTGATGTGTTTGGGTCATCAGTGATGTCACTAGTTGCACTGTCATGTGTATATGACACACTGGGCACCAGATACCCACAGAAGGGTTTGTTTATTAATTAGCCTACTGACGTGCAGAGTGCAACTGTGTGACCAGTATTTGTTTTCATGTTTTAGTCAGTCAGGGCTGCAGCTAACACTTACTTCCATTATTGATGAATGTATTTATTGTGTTGTCTTTTTTTAGCCAAGGGGTTTGCAACCTGAGGATAGGGAGTCGTGTCTTGTTGAACAGAATGAACAGGGGTTCATATACATCTGTAAAAGGATCACATCCTTTCATCCAAGACAGGCATGTTTTGCCTGATTTAAATAACTGTAACAATTAATTTATAATCAAAATTGCTGCACTTTAATCTCCTCTTGGCGGACTGATGGATTAATCGGCTTTTCTGCTTCAGCTCCAGTTGGGAACTTGGTTTAGACTATAAAATATTAAAAAGTAAGAGGACGAGTTCATCATAAGTTACCAGAGTCCAAACTAATGTCATACCAGCAGCACAAAGAGGTTCTTTACACTATAATGGGAAAAAGAAACCCCCACATTTGTATCCAGCAGATGTTTGACTTTATAATTTAATTGATTAACTGTCTTGTTGGTAAACTTAGTATTCGTGTTGTGGCTTTGTGAGTGAGGGGAAGAGACGATGAAAGGAATTGCAATTGTGTAACAACCTGACTTCTCTGTCAGCAGTGGACAGCAGGTGTAGGGTATGTGTTCGAATGTGTGTGTCTCTGTGTGGCCTGATTACCCAACATGAAAAAAAACTCTTGCTTTGAAAAAAACTTTGCTGCTGACCCAGCAAACACAATGACAGACACACCTGCAGGGATGTGTAGTCGGCGACCTGGAAATAATCACGACTGTTGAACGGGAGTTTCCGTTCTGATGAACATGTACTTCAG
Source organism: Monopterus albus (assembly GCF_001952655.1). Lineage (NCBI taxonomy): Eukaryota > Metazoa > Chordata > Actinopteri > Synbranchiformes > Synbranchidae > Monopterus > Monopterus albus. Next base: position 895,841 of record NW_018127972.1, on the reverse strand, counting down.
GGAGAAGTCACTCTCTCTGCACACTATTAAAATGAGCAGGGTTGTAAGTCAGTATTTACCTTGGATCAATAATGCACACATTTATACAGATGCTGCAATATGCAAATAACGTTTTTAGGGAGCAGTTTGCTTTTGTTAGAACCTGACACATGTTCAGTATTTTGATCAAAATGACTGGAAACAAGATGTTGACCTGCTTGTTTTAAATGTTTTTTTTAATGCAGATAATTAGTATTTACTGGAAATGTCATGCAGTGGAATAATCAAAGATGAATGCTCTTACTTTAAAAATGTGATTTGACATACTGTGGCACGCCTCACCACCCCCCAGCGTGGGGCCCCAGGCCCTGCTAGTCTGTGAGGCCTCACCCAAATAGTGGTACAGCCACTTAATCAAATGTGTCAGTTTATAAAGTGAGCATAGAGAAGAGTAATAGGCCACATCTTTTCAGCACTCATGTCATGAGTGTCCTGCCGTGCAGCCATGCCAGGACCAACACTGCTTGTTGTGGTGTCTCATGTCACACACCTGTAGTAGGCAGAGGCACATTATGATGCATTGAAGGACAGGATTGTCTAAACAAAATTTACTTTTATAAATGTTTAGTGCCTTACCATTTTTCAGACTCTCAGCTCCATCTACTTCTGGGAACAAACAGGTGGACATCCAGACAGAATGACACAGACAGACACAAACAGATGAGAATATCCAAACAAAAGCTGAAGAGACAAACACAGAGATATAAGTGTGCATAAACAGAAACTGAAACAGACATAAAAACTTTTTTTGGTAAATGTGTTCACTTTGTAATTTTATTTTTTTCATACTGAAAAAAAACATTTTAGAATATTTCTTCTTTTGAAAGTCTTCAGAGAAACTCATTACTGAGTTTCTCATTAATTCTAAAAAAAATCATGTTTTGATTGTAATAGCTATACAATATTTGGGGAGACGGTTCTAATGCCCTGGCGACAGGAAATGTGATGGAAATAGCAGCTGGGTCAGATAGATGGCGCTAATGAATCTAAATTGGAGGCGAAGCGTCTTTTTCTTCCACGAAGAAGAAGGTTCAAAGGTCAAAGCAGAGCTGGTTGTATTTAAGACTGTCAGACGAAGTGGAGAGTCAAAACTAAAGTTTTACTATGCTGTTACGGGTTAGTACTACCAGCAGGTTTAGTGAGCCCTCTTGTCAGCATGGCTCATAGTCTATAGCTGGTTTTATATAAAGTCAGTGGTCACTGTTGTTAATTGGTGCTCATTGTGTTAAGCGCGTTAGCTGATAGGTTAGCTTGTGTAACGTTGCATCAAGACATCACGTCTAAACCTGTCAGACCCATAATGTAGCGGTACTGATATGATCTCTCATATAAAGACAGACTGTGTAAGGTATTCTCCAAAATGCATTGTACTTAAGCAGTCAAATTAATTCGTGTTTTTTAAAATCATTGTTTTGGGATGGCATAGCAGTTAGGCGTGTTTCAGGATCCAGCTGTGTTGCGTAGAATGCCACAGACAGAAATGTATGTGTCAAACCATCCCGCTCTCACAGCATGAGGATTTTAACTGCTGTTGTTGCAATGACACTTGTTTTTTGGACTCATCGTTTAATACAATTTGAATAAAGTTTGAGAAACCATTCTGTTTCTGTGTCTTTCAGAGGTTGTTTCACATCAGTGGGCTGACACAGCTGAAACACAGCAGGTCCATCCATCACAGTCCTGTATGGAGGAGCCCTCTTATACCTATAGTTGTGGAGCAGACGGTGAGTGAACTTATATGAACTATTTGGCTTCAAAGCTGTCTTGTCTAGTACTGCTGCACTGTGCACAACATGTCTATAGAGATGTATGCCCAAAGGGCATCCTCAGTACGTGGAACTACATAAAGTAACATCCTTATTAACACTACACATAAGAAGAGTACATTCACAATGACAAAAATATATTATTTCCAATAATGACCTTAAATCCCCACACCATGTCTTTGTTAATGTTATCAAACTGCAAGACGAGTCAGCAGCATTTTCCCTCACATAACTGTCAATATTGTTACTCTCCATCATAGAAAACATGCTAAACCACTGTATATGTTCGGGTTTTTTATATGTTGGTGTGATAGACATTTCACTATGAAAGATGGTCTGGAATATAGAAAGCGGTGAGTTTCACATTTTTGCTTTCGTTGAGAGCAGCAGGAGGAGGACTGTGTGTATGTATTAGTATAGATAACCACTGTAGAAAGCAAAGAGATAAGAGGGAAAACGGGACATTACAAAAAGTATACTCAGAATCTAGTTCTGCACTGTTGTCATACAAAAGAAATGGAGGAGCTTCACACAGCTACAGGTAGAAAATAGCTTCATGCAAATCTGTAACTCATTGCCTTGATGGGGAGACAATCAAACAAACAACTATGTCAGTTCAGTCACTTCTTGTAGCACAGTCACTGCTGTATCACCACTAGCTTTGAATCCTCCAAAGTCAGAGCATCCTGAACGCACCAACAGGAAAGTTTTACAATCAGAATCTAGTGTGTCGTTTCCTGGTTAAAGCAGATTGAAAGTCTCTGTGAGATGGTTTCATGAATGGATTGAAAGGAACTAACTAGAGTGGCTTGGAGAGTAGGAAAACCTATCCAAAACTTTAAAGATGCACAGTGCAGCTTAGTTTGTCATTGTTGCTATTATTTAAGATTTAAAAAAAAAAGTACTTTTTTTCAGGGGAGAGGAGAACGAGCATATGACATCTATTCCCGCCTCCTAAGGGAGAGAATCATCTGTGTAATGGGTCCTGTGAGTGTCCTCCTGAATGCTGAGATCCATCATTAATAAACTTTTTAGAATTTTTTTTATTTATTTTTTTTTTTTAAACATGTTTCTCACTCCTCTGCTCAGATCGATGACTCTGTAGCCAGTGTGGTTATTGCCCAGCTGCTCTTCCTACAATCAGAAAGCAACAACAAACCCATCCACATGTACATCAACAGTCCCGGTAAGGCCATCTGTGAAGACAGAAGTAGATAGATGGGTTCAGAGTTGAGTAAGGTGTTGCAAACCTTGAATAGCCTTTTTTTTGCCATTTTATCTTTACATCATTCATTTTCCCTTTTACTTTAGATTTGATTTGATTTGATTTATTCTTTCAAGCATGTAAAGACAGTCGATATGTCAACACACATAATTTTGCACATATCCACAAATGCTAATCCAATATCAATTTGCTTATACCTAGTACATGCTTGAATGGAGTAGGAAGAAGTCAGACTTATCCAGTCCTACCCCATGACATCATCTTACCGTCATTGGTTTGCAAGCAGTAAATGATTCACTTCTACCCACACACATATTATACTAAAAAAAGATTATAACAGTGTTAACATTCTTACATCACACAAGTAATATACTAAATTAAAGAATTATTACAAAATGTACACCACACCCACAATTGTCCATGTAATTAATCATAGATTTGGGGTAAAATGATAATGAGCTTTTTTAAATTGAGTTAATTCATTTGGCTTCTTTTATCCTTCCTCTCTTTTCCTAGGAGGTGTGGTAACAGCAGGGCTGGCCATTTACGACACCATGCAGTACATCCTCAATCCTGTCTCCACCTGGTGTGTTGGCCAGGCAGCCAGCATGGGCAGCTTGCTCCTGGCAGCGGGAACCACAGGGATGAGGCATTCACTGCCCAACGCCCGCATCATGATTCACCAGCCTTCAGGAGGAGCCAGGGTAAGGCAGTGGTCTCACTTTGTACAGTAATACTGATTTGAGTTCAAGCATAGGGTGATTAAGTCTGACAGTTATGAAAACATAGTGTTCAGTAGTGTTGTAGTCAAGACCAGCTAAATGAGACCAAGACTGGAGTGTATCGAGACAGAGTGAAGACTAACACTTAAAGGCTTGAGACTGAGTCAAGACCAAGACCAGACCAGTGCAGTTAACCTGAATTTGATAGTTTGATAGTACTGATTCACCTATGTTCTAGTGACATTATTGAATATATTTTCCAATAAAAATTCCCCCAATCTTTGCAAAACCTTAAGTAATTTATTATAACCAACAGGAGGCCCCAGATGGTTGGTCTGAATTTATCAGTAGGCCTACTACACTAATATGAGTTATTTAATATTTCTAGGTGGTTTAATATTTTTGCAGTAGGCTATCGGTGTTGCACTCTGTGGACAGGCCATGTAGTGTCGTATGCAAGATCAGTCTTGGTCTCAAGGCTTTTCATAATTTTTGGGAATTTTTATTAAAAAGTAAATTCAGTAATGTCCCTTGTATATAGTGCCGCTGAAACACAGACGAGCCAGTACTTTCAAATTCAGTTTAATTGCGCCGGTCTAGTCTTGGTCTTAACTCTGCTTCCAGCCTGTAAATCTGGGTCTTGTCTCGGTTTCAGTACGCCCCAGTCTTTGTCTTGTTTAGCTGGTCTTGACTACAACACCAGTGTTCAAGGCTATAAAAGGGGATTATTTCAGTGAAACAGGGTAATAATCCCCATAGCGCTGTGTCCCCAGGGTCAGGCCACAGATATCGCCATCCAGGCTGAGGAGATCCTGAAGTTGAAGAGACAAATCAACAACATCTATGCCAAACACACAGGGCAGCCATTGGAAACCATTGGTAGGTTAACTCGAGTGTTAACGTGCAGCCCTCTGTGTGTGTGTGTGTGTGTGTGTGTGTGTGTGTGTTAGTGAGAGAGACATAGAAAGACAAAGCTGTTATGGAAATGTCAGCACCATTCCAACATTTTTAGTGATTTGATATGAATTTCATTTTGTCTTTGTATTGCCTAAAAATTGCTACTATAGAGATGATGACAAAGTGATGCCATGTTGACATCAGTAGACCCCAAGCAGCTGTGTGTTGCATTAGTGTTAATAATGGAAGGAGGTCTGTCACAAATGTACCAGCCAATCACAACAGCAGCTCATTTTTATAAATTTGCAGTGTAGAGGAGGAGCTAATCAGCTGCTGTAGTGATTAAGTGGAATGGACTTGTCATAAGTGGATGCTTCATTTCTTTCTTCTTTCCTGCCTTTTAGAAGGTGTGATGGAAAGGGATCGCTACATGAGTCCCATGGAGGCACAAGACTTTGGTCTCATAGACCGGGTCCTGGTCCACCCACCGCAGGCAGGCCAGGATGAGCCCGAGCTGGTGCAGAAAGAGCCGGCAGCAGCAACGAGTCCCTCTCCAACACCAGAGTCTCTAGCCCCTGACCAGGCCTCCCCAGGGACCAGCCCCCCCTCCTCATACAGACCTGAGCCATGAACCTGCTGTCTGAACCCTGCAAACCTTTTCTCTGAATTCAGTCTGACAGTTCCTGAGAGCAGAGCCCAGACTCCATGGTGTGCTTCTCTTAAGTGTTGGTGTCTCTTTTACCCCTATGGTACCAACACTGTACTGCCTACACATGTGCAGGCACCATGCTGGCTGCAGTCACGGTGACCAGAAGGAATTCAGTCTTGTTCTGTACCTCGTTGCAGCAGAGATGTCCACCACAATTTATTAATTTATACATTTATAGTAAGTAACCCATTATGTTACTTAGGCTAGTGGTTAAGGCGCAGTGCTCTTGCTGGGTTCGAGTCAGGGTTGTGCCAGGAAGGGCATCTGGCGTAAAACACGTGACAAATGTCAACATGCGAGTCGTCAGTGTGACGATTCGCTGTGGCGACCCCTAAACGGGAAAAGCCGAAAGTGACTTTCCTTTACATGATTTGGTCATAAAATGTAAACCTATCTTCATCTAAGTCACAAATGTAGACAAACAGTATGCTTAAGCTAATACCACACAAACATTGTACGTCTTCATTGAACCTAGTCATTAAACATTTAAAGTGCTTTTGGAAAAAGTGAGCCCTTAGATTTAATAACTGGCTGAAGCTCCTTTTGCAGCATTAATCTCAAACAAATGCTTCCTGTAGCTGTGGACCTGCACAATGTTAGAAGTTTGGACCATTCTTCCTCTCAGAGCCACTTCACCTCAGATATATTCCCAGGGTGTCTGGCATGAGCTCTGGGCTCATTTGACAGCATCTCTGTTGGGTTGAGGTCTGGGCTCTGACTCACACTCCACACGGCAGATTTTCTTGTTTTGAAGCCATCCTGTAATAGATTTGACTGTTTAAGGTCAATGTCCTGCTGCATCACTCAACTTCTAGAGCGCTTTAGCTAGCAGACAGCCAACCTGACATTATCCTGTAGGATTCCTTGATAAACTCAGAAATTAATCTTCTCCACAGTGGCAGCTGTCCAGGCCCGGAGGCAACCTTATCATGACGCTCCCTTCATCGTACTTTATCGTTGGGGTATTCTAGCCTTATCGGAAGAAACAGTCTGACATTGTTTTTAACTTCTTTATTGGCATCATTCTGGTTTATCAAACAAAAGCAAAAATACTCCATACTAAAAATATAGAAATTTACATTTATAGCCTAAACTTGAAATATGTTTGTCCTACTTTTAGCCTTGTCTCGTGCACAGAACACTCGTCGATGAAAAGGAGAACCTGAGTTAACTGACCCAGCTGAAAACCTGACAGTGGTGCAGTGAAGCACGTAGCCCACAGGCAGCCAGGTGTGTGGCTTTCCTAATCACATCCAATCAGTATAATCAAAACACAGCTGCACTCAAATGAAGGTGTAGAACCATCTCAGGGATGATCAGAAGAAATGGACAGCACCTAAGTTAAATATGAGTGTCACAGCAAAGGGTCTGAATACTTATGACCATGTGATATTTCAGTTTTTCTTTTTTAATAAATCTGCAAAAATGTCAAAAATTCTGTGTTTTTCTGTCAATATGGGGTGCTGTGTGTACATTAATGAGGAAAAAATGGACTTAAATGATTTTAGCATATGGCTGCAATATAACAAAGAGTGAAAAATTTAAGGGGGTCTGAATACTTTCCGTACCCACTGTACATTTTGTAAATTAACATAACTATCCTGTGGTAGAAATGTCAAAAAGTAATATTTCAAGTTTATTTATATTTCATGAAAAACATAATATACAGACAATACTTAAACTGTGTACAGACTGACAAACAAGGTTGTTAAAAAAATAATACAATATCATTCACAAAGATAAAAATAAAAATGGACTTGTTTTGTCTCTATACTATGCTAACCAGAAAACGAGCTCGGAAAGTAAAGAACCCAGTGAGAAAAGGAGAGGAACTTGCAAGATGAAAAGTGTCAGACACAAAACAGGGTGCTAGCCAAGTATGGTAATATAGGTAAGTATACAAACAACCTTAGGTTAAAAAAAATAGGAGTAATCCCGTTCCCACATTAAATTCACCAATGCTGACTCTCATGCTCCTGGTGTAAAAAGTTCCACTATATCTTCCTTCCAGTCATCACATGAGTGAGCAGCCGCTCTTGGCTGAGGTGGTCCAGCGCAGCCAGCTCAGTTTCTTGTCTGTATAAGGTGGGTAACGCAGGCCATTGAGTCTCTCCAAAGCCCAGCCACGCAACATGCAGGCCCGCCGGTGGCTGAACGTCTCGAAGCCCCAGTGGCCGTGGTAACTGCCCCAACCACTAGCCCCTAGATGAAATAGGAAGAATCAGTCAAAAACACTGTAGCAAACTTACTATATTCCAGTCTCTCTTCAAAATATAAAACAGGCTATGAAAAAATGAACAAACAGAGTTTTAAGGGCACTTAGAATATTCTTTGACATCATTAACAAGACTCAACAGCCATGTTAGCAGCTCTGTGAGGTTGTATTACATACATACAGCGGTGTTTTCAGATCATTGCTAATGCCAACATATTAACCTGCTCAAAAGGAAAATGTTTACATGATGTTTAGTGGGTACAATATTTACCATACACTTGATAGCATGCTATCATTTGCTAAAGTACAGCTGAGGATGATGGGAACTTATTTTTAAACTACTATTTGTTAATAACTCAAAGTATTGCAGAAATTAAAATTGATCCAATGATGCCAACAAAAGGAAAAATGTATGGGGTCAGCAAAATTATTACATTTCAAACAAAGGAGGACATGAATGCCTGAGTCAAATGTAACAACAATCCAATAGTTGAGATATTCCTGCCTGGACCAAAGTGGTGGACCAACAGAACCGATGACACGGTCATCATGCCATTAGCGTGGCTAAGTGTGTTTTTACTCAAATACTCATAATGGACAAAAATATTGTTGAACTCCCCACTGTATCAATAACAAGTTACTCCATAAGTACAGTACACTGGTACAGTTTGTAGAAGAATGAAAACTGTCCCCTAGTGTAGTTAACCCAGCACTGAGCCAGCTACACTTCCTGAAATGGTCAAACACAATAGTGTACAATGTGGACATGAATAATATACGGCTAGTCTATCCTATGTAAAGCACAAATGATACCTTCTACAACATCCATACAGCTATAAAAGCCCATGTCATATGCTTCCACGGAGTTCATCTACAAAGACGCCTAATGTTATCTAAACAGAAATACATGCACGCCCACAATCCATATCTTCTCTGAGGTGTAACTGGCCATTAAGAATGTGGTTTTCCATTCTAAAGATTTCACACTTTGGTTCATCTTAAAGTATTTAAATCTGTTGAATCACCAGATAGCTAATGATCAACTTCCCAACATTAGCTGTTACAAAGTATTGAATTAAGGCTCTTAATCAGTTTTTGATTAATAAAACTGAAAAATAAATTAATAATTCCAAGACATGCTTTCACTATGGGTTGAGTGTAGAATGATGGGGAAAATGCCAATTTATCAATTTAAAAATAAATCTACAACACAGTTTGCTAAGCTACTGTAGCTTTGAGGAGCAACTGAGTCTAACTGAGTGAGTGTTCATGAAGAAGACCTACCTACACCTCCAAAAGGCAGGCCTGGAAGGGTCATGTAGACGATCCCGTCATTAGAGCAGAATCCTCCGCTGCTGGTGTTTTGCAACACCGTATCAACCACCTTCAAAAAAGAAAAGACTGTGTGTTAAATATGAGAGTGTGCACAACTGAGAGACAAGAGGCTGCAGAGGTCTGCATTCTTACAGAGGATTCATCAGAGAAAACGTAGAGAGCCAGCGGCTTCTCTCTACGGTTGATGAAGTCGATGCCTTTCTCCAGAGAGTCAACAGTGAGGATGGGCAGGATGGGGCCAAAAATTTCCTCCTGCATTAGGGCATCGTCTTCAGCCACGTCCACCACCACTGTGGGAGCTGACAGGTGTAGAAGGACAAGAGTCATTAACGTAATGATTTAATCACAGCCAGAAACTTTGAAATTATGAAATAAATAAAAATGATGCAATGTTACAATGCTCACTGTCCCCAAAAGTTTAATTTAGAGTAAAAAAAAAAAAGATCAGCATCTATTATTGATAAACCAAGATGTTGACTCTCAGAAAACAAAGATTTAATCATAGATTATCACAAGGCAATTTCCCACTGAAATCTGCTTGTAAGGTAATTATTTGGCAGACTTTGTAGTAAGGGAAGTACATTAAATATCAAGTTACATACCATAGCTTTAAGTAGGCTGCTGATGCCATGAATGTAATTGAACTGGTTTTTGCAGTCCTAAGATGAAGTACTTAAACAAACTGTAGGATTGTTGTGCAAGTAGAAACTTGAATGGAAGACACTGTAATAAGATTAAATCAAGATCTAATACTTGCTCCACATTTGGACCAGCATGTTGCTGATCCTTCTCTCTTCATGTCGCTCTTCTTTTGAACGCACATTTTTTTTCCTCAATTATCATCTCTTACAGGGATGGGTAACTAGGGGGATGGGTGATCATTGTGGTGGACAATAATATAGTAATACTGTTATTGCTGGCTGCTGAGATTTAAACTGTAAACTACATTACCTTTGGGAGTCTGCTTTCTCTGCTACGTTTTCTCTTTTTATACCCTTATTACTTTTTACCTTTATTAATCGGACAGTTATTATACTGTACACTCCCACCTATGTACTTGTCCTCTTCGTCACTCTCTCCTCCCACAATGATCTTTCCACTAGACCTCCTTAGCAGTTCCATCAGACGTGTCCAGTGTCGGTGTGACACGATGCGGGACAGGTCAGGACACTTTTGAGGTTCCTTGCCATAGAAATCCTCCAGAGTGTTGCGCAGCACAGGCAGCAGGGCATCCCGTGTGGCTGGTGAGCACAGCACATAATCTGGAGCCACACAGCTCTGGCCAGCATTGAAAAACTTAGCCCATATCAAGCGGTAAGCAGCAGCTGTAACGTCTATTCGACCATATATGATGCATGGAGACTTGCCGCCCAGCTCCAAGGTCACTGGGGTCAAGTGGACTGAAGCTGCCTGCAGGATGCTGCGTGCCACAGTCTGAGAACCTAAAAGAGAGCTGAAAAGTCAGTGTCCATAGTGGAGAGGAGTTCTGTGCTGAGTATGAACATGGTTCCTAAATATCATGGAAATCCGGCTACTAGTACTTAACACTGCTATAAACACAACTGTTGAACAAATTATAAAAATCTGCCAAAGTGATGCTTTGGATCTATGTATTTGTTATATTGTTAACCAGTTAAAATTCCTGATTGTGGGAAACCAAGGAGGTTAAAAGATGAGTAAATCTTATTCTCACGCCTGTATTTGTTCATTTCAATTATATTTGCTATATTTTACTTATGTTACCCATTATATTTTTACATTTGCTATATTTTAATGTTTATCTTATTTCAATCTTGTACACGTTCACTAACTATCCTCTCGTTTTTAGGAAGAGGCTTTTTAGTTTTATGATTCTGAAATCATTACAGACTATTTGGAATTATGAGGGGTGCCGAGCAAATGTAGAGGTACCCAAGATTAAACATTAAATGGCTTGAAATGAGCATGCAATGGTCACTTTAATGTTTGACAATGCTGGTAACAGGCTACTATAGAAGCACAGTGATCTTATCTTAATTAATATCTCATACTTTACAATACAATTATTTAAATATAATGTGGCCATATTAGCTACATGTAGGCTGAAACTTGGGCATTGTTTTTAGCCTACATTCACCAACATCTTCCTAAGTGTTTTCTTAAGAAAGGTCCCAAGAAAAGTCCACGTCTGATTCCTTAAACGACAGAATTGTTTGCAACTGTGTTCTTACAGCGATGATTCCCATGTGTTCTTAAGTTGAAAATGCATGCCAGTATTTCCTAATGAGCACAGGTTAAAGCTCCACCAATGCCCATAAAAGGCCAGGGCCGTGTGCACACATCTCACACAGAAATGGGAACTAGAAGTTGAGAAAGCCAGGAATGCTAAAACAAAATTCTAAAAATGATGGAGCAGCAAACTCCAAACTGAGGACAAAGTGGAGAACAGCACATCGAGGCCGTGCACGGCTCTCTGGGGTGTGCCGTCAGCTGAGCACCTCCACGTGTGCACCCAGGTCCCTTTAAGTGCCCCGAGTCTGAACTTAGATGTAGTACTGGACAACCAAACACTTACACAGACAGCCTCAACACTGGCCACAGTATCTGAGACACTTAATGAAATTAGAAATAAAGATCCATCCATCTTTGTCCGCTTTATCCAATACCGGGTCACGGGGGCAGTAGTCCCCATTATCTGTTTAGGTTTTGAACAATTAAGGACTCTGAATTAATTATTACCATTAAGTGTGCAATAGGTCCACCACAACCTATGACACTGCCACAGCGGAGATGCCTTTTACAAAGTTTAGATAAGGAAACGACTACATCAAAAGAGGAGACTGGTCCTAGAGGTGATTTTTTTTCCCCTCATTCATCATCAACAATATGATTGAATATCTGAATTTCACCTCACATTCTTTCTTTTGCATTACATTTTAAAATAGAAGTGGTACCACCAAATCTAGCACTGGTGCTACCTTCTCGGAGACTTGGTGACACTAGAACCACCAGCATGAAATGTTAGTCTGGAGCCCTGTGACATTTTGGTCTTGAGAACAGTGTAAAGGGCAGCAGACATGTCTACGTGTGAAAACTGTGACATGCAGAAATCGGATCCATTCTGGAGACTTACCTGTGTAGAAGATGTGATCGAAGCGATTCTGCAGTAGCGCCTTGGTCTCCTCTGCTCCACCACGAACAACTGCATAACAGTCCTGTCAAATTAAGAGTCCCATCTTCAGTCAGATTCACTGCACCAAGCTCTAAGGTGACTACTACAGTTCAATGACTTGACTGTACTGTACATCAGTAAAGCCAGTATAATAATCTGATTTTAGTGTATTAAAGGTATATTAGTATGCACATCAGCAAGTGTTTGGGGTTATGAGATGAATGAGTCTTGTTGCTCTGATGAAATCTTGACAAAAAAGAAAAACAATTAAACAAATACCCCAACAGAACACAAACTTCAGAAGTTGCTTTACCTGAGACAGATACTTGGGGACGAGCTCGGCTATCAGACCGTCTGTGGCAGCACTGATCTCTGAGGGCTTGATGATCACACAGTTTCCTAGTTTGAGACAACCAGCCAGTAAATACAGTCACAGCAGTTACATTGTATGATTCTATAGTTGTTTAATGTTATTTCAAGACCAAAATTGGATCCTAAAGCATTTAATGTCACTTTGTGATGAAGCCACATTTACTGAGAATGGGCAGAAACAGTCCAACTATGTCAAATTGCCTCAGAGACAGACCACTGTTGACTCAAGGAGCACATACTGTATGTATGCACGTATAGTGATACAGCAGTGACTGATACCTGCAGCAATGGCTCCAACCATGGGTAATATAAGGAGATGCAGGGGGTAGTTCCAAGGCGCAATGATTAAGACCACTCCTAATGGTTCCCTCTGTACAAAACAGTCATCGAGCTTTGTGGCCTGAAAATTGACATATGAAACAAAGAAAAAAAAAATTACACAGCGACAGGCATTTCAAGTATACAGTACATGAAAATAACAACCTGGTGATAAATGGAAAGCACATCTGTGCACATTGCTTTTGTCTTCAGTTTCAGACCGTCAAAGACCGGTTATACAGTCACACAAAAAAAGTCATAAAACTGTTTGCACTTTCCTGGTTTTCAGCTTAAATCAGCCATGAAATGTGATCTGATCTTCACCAAAGTGACAAATATCAACCAGCACAATACTTCTAAGCTGATTAAAGACAAACAGTCATGATCTTTCACGTTTTCATTGAACATACAAAGTAATGGTGGGAAAATTAATGGCACCACTTGGCTTCTGATGTCACTAAGCAATATTGAACAGAAATGGTATCCATGGCAGGCCACAACAAAGGAAGCCATTGCTCTCCCAAAACAACACTGCATCAGGCCTGAAGTTTGCCAAAGACACACCTTGACACTCCACAACACTGTTAGGAAATTGTCCTGTGGGGTTGTATGGGAAGAACACACAGCACTATGTATGGTGTATAAAAATAAAAAAAATAAAAAAAGAACCATGTATCAACATGAAAACATTATCCCAGCAGTGAGGTACAGTGGAGGGAGCATCATTATTTGGACCTGGACCACTTGCTATTGTGGAGGGGAATATTAATTCCCAGGTATATCAAGGTTTCCTGCAGGTTAATGTCAAGGTGGCTGTCCCCAAGCTAAAGCTCAGAACCAGCTGGGTGATGCAGCAGGACAAGGACCCTAAACACTAAAGTAAATCTACTAGAGAATGGTTTTGGAGACAAAATCCACCTTTTGGAGTGGCCCAGTCAGAGCCCAGACCTCAGCTCAATAGCGATGCTGTGGAATAAGCTCAAAAGAGCCGTTCACACCAGACTTCTAAGAATATGGCAGCAGTTCTGTGAAGAAGAATGGTCCAAAATTCCTTCTGAACATTGTGCAGGTCTAATCCACAGCTACAGGAAGTGCTTGAGGTTACTGCTACCAAAGGCGGTTCAACCAGTTATTAAAACACTGTTGCCATTATTTTTTCCACCATCACTTTGTATCTTTAATGGGTGTGTTCAATAAAGATGTGAAAGACCATATTTTATCAGCTTAGAAATATTGTTTGTTGATATTTGTGACTTTGGCAAAAATCAGATCACATTTCATGGCCAATTTATGCAAAAAACCAGGAAGCTGCAAACAATGCCAATACTGTTTCTTGCCACTGTAAATAAACAGAAGAGAGCAGCAGCACCTACAAGGGTCAGTGGAGAAGCTTCTGATCACACTGGAATGAACATACTCTAACCGAGCAGGTTTTCAGGGTATTGCGCAATTTGACTGTTGCACGAATGGCATTGTTGTTCATCTTCTGTGCATGTCACTCGCATTTCAGTTAAATCTGCACTACTGCAGGACCTCAGCGGTGCTTACACTGGAACAGGACACATGTGACTTACAAACATGAATGTAAACCATCAACACAAAAGATTGGACCTGACAGAAATCAAGCGACAGCCTGTGCTACAGACAGGTAGTGTTGAGTTGAAAAGATGTGGAGACAACAGCCCTTTTTAGACACAGATCCTAGTATACAGCCATAAGAGCCCCCATCCTGGGTTTGTACCTCTTATATTGAAGGCAGTGGCAGCAAGATTATGCTGACAGAATCCTGCCTTGAACAAGGTTAGTGAGGGCCTAATGAAAGATTTTTTTTTGTTTGTACTTTTTCTGACCAGAGGTTTAACATCTCACCTTACTGCAATGACACAGAAGTGGTAACATCACACCTGGGTCAATACTGGATGTGGTCACAAGTAAACAACTTTTCAACCTGCTTTCAAGTCACTCTAATGCTATAAATTGAAAACCTTTGGATTTTTGTAATGTTGGTCACAAAAAAAGAATAGCAATAGTAAATACAGTACACAAAAACTAAACCCTGACAAGGTTGCCCTGTTATGAACAATCAAAATAGCCCCTCCAGTAGACGCTCAATGCAACACAAGGGAATACACCTGTGATCACTGAAACAGAAGTTAGAAAACCTGTGATAACTGAAACATCATCGAGTCGGCTCTAATCAGACACAATGATGACCCATCCTCAATGATGCCACGGACAATGCGCTACACCCACAATGTTCCATCTAATTAATCATTGAGCCTGTTCTTGCATATATCTTGATTGACACATACCTTTATATTTATGTTTAAACTCGTCAATTCTATTACTATTTTTTATGTCTACACTTAAATTATTCCATAGTTTTACCCCACTTATGGAAATACAAAATCTTTTTTTGGTTGTACGTATAGCATGAATTTTTAAATTTAACTGACCCCTTAAATTGTATCCCCCATCCCTTTCATTAAATAGTTTTTGAATTCCACCAGGTAATAAATTGTTCCTGGCTTTATACAAAAACACAGCAGTCTTATATCCCACTAAATCAAAAAATTTTAACAATTTAGACTGTATGAAAGCTACATTGGTGTGATCCCTATACCCCATCTTATGCACAATTCTTATCGCTCTTTTTTGTAATATATACAATGGTTGAAGTGAGCTTTTGTATGTATTGCCCCAGTTTTCAACACCATACTCTAAGTATGGTAAAATCAATGAAGAATACAAAATGCGTAATGCTTTCCCGTCCAAAATATATCTAACCCTTGCCAATATCAATATATTTTTGCTATTTTGTTCTGAAAATATCTGATATTCAATTTCCAAGACAATTTGTCATTAACTATGACACCTGGAAAGTTAATTTTAAGTAC
>NW_018127972.1:864402-880089 GCF_001952655.1 Monopterus albus | reverse complement strand
ATATATCATTAATGTATAGTATAAATAATTTAGGTCCCAAAACAGAACCCTGAGGCACTCCACATACAATGTCCAGCTCACTCAATTGACGCCTCTGTGTCAAATAACTTCTAATCCAATTCAGAACCATTCCTCTGATCCCATATTTTTCTAACTTATCCATTAAAAACTCATGATTGATTGTGTCAAATGCTTTTTTTAGGTCAATAAATATTCCCATCGTGTATTTCCTCTCATCCATGATCCAAGAAAAAACCCTAACTTGCTTACTGGCACACAAAACTGCTAAATTAAGCTTTGCTAAATAACATGAAAAGAAGGCTGATGAATATTAGGAGCACAAAAAAAGTGAACATCTCTCCAGAAATCTGTGCAATACATCATCAAAAATAAAGGTGAACATACAATGAAGTGAAAAACATAATGGATCGTAATCTGAGCGGACCCTGATAGAGTAGTGGTTAGGTGCAGCGCTCTTGCTGCTGCGGCCCGGGTTTGAGTCAGGGTTGCGTAAGGAAGGGCATCCGGTGTAAAACACATGCCAAATGTCAACATGAGAATCGTCAGTGTGACGACTGACATGAAGTGATACTGCACACAGGTGTATTCACTTCTGCTGTTTACTGTAAATATATAAAATGTATGCAACAGACAGTTTAAGGAATCCTTATTAAACCTACCAGACTTTTGCTGACATACTCCGGCTGCATCCAGCTTTTCAAGTTTGCAATGGCATAGTGCAGCTCATTGATCACTATATCAATCTCCGACACGATGGCCTCAAACTTCGGCTGATGTGCCGGAGCAGCAATAAGAAAGAGAAGTTAGTGCCTTTTGAATTGTTGGAGAAAAATTATGCTTCAACACCCTGCATGCTTGCTTTTTTTGAACCACAAATGGACACTTTAAATAAGTGTTCAAATGTTTGTGTGAACTGATTAGAAAATCTGAGCTGTCTTTAAAGTTTGTTTCTTTAAGGAAAGCACTTAGCAGCTTTTCTTTCAGATTATTGTGTTACAGCCTTTAAAAATGTTGAACAGCAAAATTATCAGGACAGCTAACTGGACAGCACTTTGGGATTAGTTGTGTAATCATGTGTTGAGTTAATAATGTGTTGCACAAGCTCAATCTTGTACCTTTGAGAGGTCTTTGTGCAGCGCATTTAAAAACTGCTCCTCATTGTCTTTGATCATGGACATGAGCTTAGTCAGCTGGGTTCGACGAAACTGCTCTGGTATTGTGACACCGGAACGAAACGCAGACCGCAATTTGTCTACAACCTGGCTCTGGGTGTCCATCTTATCACCTGGAACATAAACAGAAATATCAGCTTCCAAATAGCTTTAAACGGAGAAAAGCAAGATTAGAAAACTGACAACTGAGAAGCTGCAACAGTCAATTTTATTTTATTTGATAGGTTACAACTGGTTAGATTTGTTAAGAGTGGGTGGTTTAAGATATTGTGTCATTTTCGGACAAATACAACTTACCTTGTATTAGTTCAATATAGAATTAAATGTATTGTTTCACATAATAAGAATTTCTCTGTAGAATTGCTCCAAATAACAGATGGATAGCCTATCTTACAATTGGACCTGAAGTGAACCTCATGAAGTGAAAGCCTGTTCATAATACCATTATTAGGATAGGGTAGTGTGCTGCCAATTAAGTGGGCCACCATGGTGCCAAACAGGATGGACACACCCTGAATTAAGACCCGACAGGCCTGTTCAAATATTACAACAGAAAGAAAGTCATGCAGGTAGTGATGTGGCATTCACAAACAATTTGTTCGATTTGAACAAATCTTTCCCATGACTCGGGAACATCGGGTCGCCTCGGGGAGTGATTTGTTCAATTTGTGTTGACCGCACATGTGCAACATCGCATAAGATTAGTACACCTTTAGAGTCGTTTGTTCGTGTAACGTGACATGACCGTTTTGTTGGATACAGAAATTAGTTAATTTTCAACCGTCCTTACTGTTTTTACTCTTACTGTTACGTGATGCATTTATTATAAAATAGCTTTTTATTTCCTGCAGACTATAATTTTGTGAATATCTGTCAATATGGTTCTTTTCCATAACACAATGTTTTAATAAAGAGTTGGTTACTGCTGTAAACTTCACAAGGTGGGAGGTGAGCAGATGAAGTAACAGACTGCATAGCCTCAAGACACAGGTAGGATATTATTTATAATATGACCTTGGCTGTATTATTACAGTTCTTTCTTATTCAAAACGTGATCAATATGTGCGTAAGTTGAAGAGGAATTAACATGTAACAGTTTAATTACATTTTGCTGAAGTGAACGAAATGACTCGAAAAAAGATTCGTTCGTTTTACTGAATGAGATTCAAAGAACCAAATCAGTAAAATGATCCGAACTTCCCATCACTACTGGCAGGACCCTAAAGGTAACGTGAGGAAACAAGGACATGTTGGCAAATATTTATTAACGATACAGTAAAACCACACAGGTTTAGTTATGGACATGTCTGTTCGAGAAATGAGACGACCCCTCGAATATTGCTGCTAACTCACAAAACAGCCAAGACGAGCTTTCAAAATCCAATACTCGTGATGCATTTTAGGGACGCCCCCCAAGTCATTTCGTATATTTTGTAGCGGACAGAAAACGTTTGTTAAATATCTGCAAGCCGAAACTGCTTTTTAAAGTTGAGTGTATGGCTGTGCTGACACGTACGTGCGTGCGTGCGTGCGTGCATGTCTGTGTGTGTATCTCAGTGGGGTGACGCATGCAGACAGACAGACAGGTGGTAGACTGGTTGTAAAGCTGGTTCGAAGTTCACAGATGAATTAGCCTGAACATTTTGGCCGAGATTTAATATTAACTAATGCAACGACATGGTCACTGCAACGTGTGGCCCAAAATATGAAGCCCAAACATTTTGTTTGTCTAAAGAAAGTAATTTCACATTTACCTGAGGGTCTGACAACTACGTAGCAGATAAATCTCAGACCAAACACATTTCGCAAAACATAACACACTATAATACTCACCTGTGGGAGGCTATTTGGTAAACCGAGAGGCCACTTAAATCAAGAAGAAACACTGCAGTGTGTCTACCTGCTAGGTTTTGTCTCACCAGATAAACCGCTGAAGAAAAGGAGTCTGACGTTTTCGGGTGTTGTCTTTTTCCTAACTTCCTTTGCAGCTCTGTGTATAACAGCGGATTTAGAGTATAATATGACAAAATTAGGCATATAAAAAGGAGGTGAAAAAGAACAATAACATCAAATAAGTGAGAACAAAGAAAAGAAAATACAAGGAGGTAAAGCTATTCAGATATAAAATTAAAATGTTTAAGCAGGTCAATGGTTTTGGTTCGTTTCTTGTTGGGGTGGTTTGATTGTAACAGTAAATGGAAGTAGTTGTTGAGATCAGAGTGTTTAAAGGTTGAAAAGGATGGTGATTTTTTCAGAAATTTCATTTTATGGATGAAGAATTTGGCCAAAATAATGAAAAGATTAATAACAAATTTTTCATTGCTAGAGAAATGAGGCTTGTCAAAAATTAATAATATATTATATTCTTTAAGTACAATTTCCTTTCCAAGATAATTTTTGAGATCAAAACAGAAGTCAGTCCAAAATACTGTTACATGTGCACACTGAAAAAAAAGATGTTCTAAAGTTTCTAGCTCATTGTTGCAAAAGGAGCATTTTTCTTCTATGTTTGGAATGTATTTACAAATAATAGAGTTTACTGGGTAAAATTTATGTAAGATTTTAAAGAAAAGTTCTTTAGTTTTGTTGGACAAGACAAATTTGTAGGGCAAAGTAAAAACAGTGTTCCATGTTCTTCCACCAAGAGTCTGGTGTGGCCATTTATGTTTAACAGCTGTTGTTGTTCTTGGAATGAGGGAGTTTCTTATAAAGATGTTGTTGAATCTTTTATCAAAGATAGAAGTGCCATTAACAGCAATATCTAAATTGATAGAGTTGTGCGTGTTTGAGCAGGAGCGTGCTAAACTGAGAATGCCAGACGGAAGTGCATTAATAACAGTATTAAACTCATGCTGGGAAACAGGGAACCTGTACTTAGCTATGAAGTTCTCATATGATAACAGAACTCCATCACAATTAAACAGTTGTTTTACAAGTGCAATGTTATTTTTAAACCAGTTTTCAAAGAACAAGGATTTGTTGTTGTAAGTGATAATGGCATTATTCCATAAGAAATATTTATGAGGAGAGTAGTTGTGCTTGTACAGTAGAGACCAGCTCATAAGTGCTGATTTATGGAAGTTGGAGAGTTTGACTGGGAGCTTGCCCACAGCGAAGGGACACATTAATAAGAAATTAAGACCACCAACCTTTTTAAAAAGGAAATTTGGGATGATATTCCACATGCTATCTGGATCTTTTAGAAATCTTTTGATCCAATTGATTTTAATAATATGGTTAAATGAAGAAAAGTCTAAAACATTGAGCCCTCCCTCTGTAAGGGGTAAACACATAATTTCCTTTTTAACCTTGTGTGGTTTATTTTTCCAAATGAAATGTTTGGGTTGATCCTAGCCTTACACTTCGCCCTCTTCTTTTGTGTTTTTAATGGAGGTTGGCAACCAGCTTTAGGTGCATTACCGCCACCTTCCAGACTGGAGTGTGGATCATAACGGCCCCCAACTACTACAACATCAAACCCCACTCAGTTCACCTTATATTATCTTGCGTAACCCTGTGCTCTCTAAAAACCAAATAAGTGCTCTGTATCCTATATCCCCTGACCTTTGTCCCAACACCTCCGGTAAACTAAAGTTCATTCCACCTTTTAAAACTGTATGTTTTAATTCCCCTCTCCTGCCTTAACCTGGGACAGCTCATTACATGTTCCAGTTTCTTTCGTTTTGTTTTGTTTTTTTGGTGAATGCAGTGCACTTCCATAGGAAGAGCCTCGCTTAGTGAGCGTGCATCTCCTTGTGTGACCTGCCATATTTATTTGCTCCACACAAACACTCACCTATTAAATAGGCCTAACTTATTTTATTAAAACGCTGCTGTTGACACCGTTATTCAAAGCCACCCGTCCATTACTGCATCCATAAAAAATAGGTTTTACCTTTCAAACCGTTATTTATTCAGTGTAATTTGACAGTGTATAACTTGATTAACTACAGGAAGACTTTTTTCTAATTTATTGATAAAAAAACTGAAACCTCCCATTTACATAAGTATTCAGAGCCCTTGTGACTGTGGTCAGGTGCTTCTTGTTTGCTTTAATTCTGAGACTGGGGTAATAGTACACATTTCAGCATGACAATGGCCTGAAATGTGCAGCCAAGACAACCCTGCAGTGGCTTCAGGACAAGTCTCTGACAAAGAACATCTGTGGAGAGACCTGGAAATGGCAGTTCAGACACAATTTGTATAAAGCTAAGTATATGCACTATGACAGAAATAGGCTTACGTATTGTTTTCATTAGATATATAGAGATGCTTGTACGCCTGCTTCTACTTTATAAATCTCAATCATGGAACTTGGCGCACGTCCACGAGCTTCCTTTCCACACCCACCCACCTTTAACCATAAGCAGGTGTAGACACACCTTTAATCAGTTACTTGCATATAGAAATGGTCTCTGAACCATACAGTGCTAAAGAGCAAAAGCTACTCCAGTGAGTGGGAAATTGAGACACTTGGAGAGGTGGAGAAAAGAAAAATGATTTGTTTGGTGGTCTCAATTCAGGGATCACAAACTGAAGAAGTAACTGAGGTTGTCAACACTGTCAGTCCAGAGCAGAGGATCGCTGAGCTGCCAGAGGCTGAACAAAAAGAGGACGAACTAAGGCAACTGCTGAATTATCTAGACATACTTTATTCACTTAATACCATTTGAAACCAGTTTCTGTGGATGCTGCAATATTTAGTGACGTCATAGCATCTGCTTCCCATTGAAGTCTGGCTGCATAAAAATGGTCCAACTCCAGTAGGAGTTTCTTCTTAAAAAGGTCCTATTATAGCTTTTTAAAAACTAAGGTAGGAAATCTCTGACCTCTGTTTTGTGTCGAACGCAGCATCAGTGCCTTGCTTTAGTCAGCAGTGATACTGAGAAGAGACAGAGTGCTGTTCTTTTTTGGCACATACTGGCAGAGTCGGTTTCCTGAGATATGCAGACTGAGAACTGGAGCCCAAATTAGTCACCAACAACATTTACTAAACAGCAACTAAGTGAAGTTTGGTCTAGGCTGTAGTGACTAATGGTTTTACATTTTACACAAGCAGGCAACCTGGCAAAACAGGGACATTGTTAAGATACCTGGCATGTGTGTAAACGAAAAGAAAGTCTTACTGATGGTACAGAATCAGCTTGGCTTTTGACATGTTATGCTGCAGTGCTCTATAGAAATAACATAAAAAGCTGCTAATGGTTTTTATCTGCAAAGGTTTTGACTAAACTGACCCTTTAAAACAGGAACCTCTCCACTTCAGCTACTGACGAGCAGGGATGTCAGACAATTTGGATATGCAAACATGGTTAGCATGCACATGCCGTTAAAATCACATCTGAAAATAAATCAGCATTGATACAAAACTTTATTCTCACAATATCAAAATTGACAGACCTACAGAGGTTTGTAGATTAAAAGGAACAAAGAAAAAAGAATGTTGAATATAGTGACTCCTGTTGGGAGTTGCTATATTTCTGGTATTTATCTGTGATGGTGTTGGGCAGCAGCACTAGGTATGTTAAATAGTAACACACATGACAAATGACAGTTAAGGAAACACAGGAGCAAAAAGGTGGTGGGAGATCGGTCATTCTGCATTTAATCCTGGCTGCAACAACTATACAAAATCAAAAAAGAACATATGCATTAAAGGAATTCCTTAAGTGGTAAAATTGTGAAACTTCCTATATCTGCATACTAATTAAAAGAGACTTCTAAAACTAAATGATAATGTTCGTCATGTAAAATATTAAATGGGTGGTGAAGGTGAAGCCAAGGAGGGAGAGTCATATCTACAGAGTGAGGAGGACAACAGATGGGAATGGAAAGAGACTGAGGGCAGAAAAAGAATGGCCATCTCATATAGATTAGGAGAAGTGATAAACAGTCTTGGGCCCAGTATCCACCTCACCTCTACACCTTTCACAGTGACTGATCTGTCAGGTTTGGGCAGTACGGCAAAAATCCAGCTCTTCAAAGTGAAGCAGTACAGAGCTTCATGGGGTTTGGCAGGTTTTCTGTCTAACTGCGTTGAGTTCAGACTGATAGAACTGTCCAGCAGCAGGATGGAGGGTGGCCGGTGTGAAATGGTACTGAAGACTTCAACACATCATGGCCGTCTGTTCAAAGACTTCACAGGAAATAGTCAGCTACTGGTTTCTTGGAGGGGATGCCTCTGGTCTCTTGTGGTGCTGCCTCAAATATGATGAACTCCCGCTGTAGATGCTCATCCAGCTCCAAGATGGCTGCTACATTACCACATCTGATTATTCAAACACAAAGAACTGGTTAGGGCATTTGCATATTTGCAGGTAACACAAAAGTAATTTAGAGAGTAAACCAGAACACTGATGTTTTCCAAAGCAGATCTTCTCAAACTACTCACTCTGGTGGAACATTAGAGTTGTATATATAAACAGATAAATGTTCATCCTTTTTCTCTGGAGTTATAAGCAAAGACTTTTGGTTTCCAAGTACACTTACAGACATTTAGTTAAGATAATGATATGGTTCAGACTACACAGATTTGTTTTGTCTGATAAGATGGCCACTATGTCAGATTACACGATTGTAGAGTCAAATTCTTAGATGAGGGATATGACAGACTACACTTTGGTACCCAACACATCACAGCCTACCACTGTTCACAACTTGGGTGAAGGAGTTGCAGGGGTGGGGGAATGTAAACACAGAATAGCATCTGTGGTGTGTAAGACTGAGTGGCTGCTTGTATCCATAAAAGCTAGGCCTGGACCCAAATATTCAACTTTTTTTTTAGTATTGGAATATTTGAGACAGCAGGAAATTTAAACTTATTTCTGAGCCCCCCCAGATCACCTTAACAACAGTGCCACAATCTTGTTAGCAAACCTCAGCGTGGAAATCATTCAAGTAGCAGCTTCTGCTGATTGTTGCCACTTCTGGTTAAAATGACAACCAGTAGGGGTCATACAGTATCAGCTGTTGATAACAAACATTGACTCCTAAATTGATGACATGACAAAATGATATTATCTGTTATCAGGTTTGTGACCTCACTGCAGCCAACGGAGCAACAACACAGTTGTCTGCCATTAGCCGAAGATCGTTTATGAGGTAAAGAGGCATCACTCTGTAACACCACTGAACAATTGGAGATAAATGACTGCTTCTTTATTGCTCCAACAGTTAATCTCACATCAACGATGGAAATTTAGCAGATTCGGTGGAATGGTGTACAGGCAAATGATTATGAAGATCCATTGTCTGTCATCTTTTACTTTATATATTACATAAGAACATTCATTAGCTTTTTTGTTTGTTTGTTTTTTTTACCCAAAGTACTGCGAGATGGGCAAAGAGGTACGGTTAGCTGCAGCACAATGTCAGCCGAGAACGGAGACATAAGCATTCGGTCTGGGCTCCCACTGGTCAGCCCAAAAACAAAACAAACAAAAAAAGTTCCAACTCTAAAGAGCACGATTTTTATGACAATTTGGCAATCAGATGCTAAAGGTTTTAAAGCTTTTTAAAATGCTTCTATGAGCGTCATGTCCAAAAAGCTGTGCGTCCGTTTCTTTTTCATCTGACATAATGCAGTATGGCTTTGATTTTGGAATAAGGTTTACACATTTATAACACTGGCTCATACATTTTGTCATTTTATGTGCAACACAAATGAATCAAGAATATTTTGCATCAATATTCCACTAGGAACATTGGAACTGTGATCTTATAAAAGTTAATATTGAGACTGATGATCAAATCAGCTGCCTAAAATTAAACCATAGTCTGTCTGATTTTACAACCAACCTGATTCACAATGTAAATATGGCACTTTTCAGGATAATTCATAAGAGTCAGGCTATGACCCCTACTGGTGAGCAGACAGAACAGAGCAGTGTTGTAATGATTGAGAGCAGTCAGGGTCAATGATTAATGTTAGACCTTCACATATGTATTTGACCTATCATCAAGAACACAACAGCTCATAGCAAAAGTCAACTGTCACATGACTGCCGGAAAAAACCCAAATGTACAAGCTTACAACTGTTTTCATGCACACCTTTTTAGTAATTTAATTTTCCATCAACTCCCTACCTGTAGCAGTAGTTGGGTGCTGACCACACAGTGAGCACTGTCTCATTGAAGTGCCACTTGTAGCCCTCCATGACCAGCTGGTGTGCTCGGCAGATCATGTGGATATCATTGGCAGCATTGAACTGGGCAACCACATCGCTCCCAAACAAGTATCCAGCACCTCTAGGACTCACCCCCCACCCTGTTGTGTCTGAGAACAGGGAGAGAAAAAGCAGGTGAAGGTCAGGTGAAGAGCTGATTCTAACATAGCAAAAGGACCACGGACAGATAGTTGTAAACTCTGAAAATTATTCTACAAAGGCTCTATTCTTTTTTTTTTTTTTTCAAGAAATTATTTTCTAGGACTGGGCTGATATTTCAGATGGAGATCATGCCCTAGACCAGGGGTCATCAAATACACTAAATCCGGGGAATGCTGTTGTTGAGGACATGGACTCCAGCTGGTACCAAACCCACAATCAGTTTTTACACATTGTCACTCAAAATAACACAGCAAAGCAACTCAAGAGCCATGGTAACCGATAGAAACAGCCATCACTGACAGCAGGTGGTCAGTCCAGCCTCAGTATGCACTGCTGTCACTCACTGTTCAGTTATAATTTCCTCAAAAGGTCAAGTTTTAAAAACATACATTTGCTACTACCATGGAGATATACAGCATGTTGTGTGTATTTTTGTGTTTTCTGACTATTTGATTTTGACAAAACAGTTATAGGTATAGTTAAAGTGGGCAATGCGTTTAACAGCCTACACACTCCCACAGACCGCAATTGGTTTCTGGCGGATGATCACTTCACAACATCAAACACACAGTGAATACAATATATTTTTATAGTATTAAGCTATATTAAAAACACACCCGAGAGCCCCTGTGCCCAGGCTACTGCTATTCACAGCTTTGTGAATGCGGTGTGCCCGACTCCTGCGTCAGGTTGTGTAGGATGCTCTCCAATTATAAACCCATCTGTCAGTTTATTACGTCTTTAGAACCCACGGGTTGAACGCACATACAGTATTTGGGATCAATAAATCATTCCTAATAAAACTATTTTAATCTCAATTGTTTCTGGGGTTTTGAATGAAAAGAAATTGTAGATATTCTAAATACCAGAACACATTTTTCCTCCTACTATTTCCTGATTTCATTAATATACTATGGGTTGGATGGAATGCTTTGGAAGGCCTGATGGGGCCCGTGGGCCACCAGTTGATGACACATACCCCAGATGACTAAAATGCATCACTTAAATTCAGCATCTAAAATTATTTTATTTGGTGGCATAGCAGGTCACCCGCTTATAACGGTTTTGTACACTCCAGCAGCAACAGGTATCCTGACTAGACTGTTGATGACTGATTAATCTGGATATTTGGTTCTTTGAAGCTGGTTTAAAAATCAAACCTTTGTCAGAACAACAAGTCATCAAAGTCCAAAACTGCAAAGTGCCGCTTACTGACAGTTAGCTGGAACACAGCCAAGACATTTTAGGGTAAACCATATGGATGAACTAGTTTTCAGATACAAATAGCTCACTTTCCTATTGATATAATCAAAGACCATTGATATAATTATGATTTTTGCTGCATACATACAGGTAATTGGAGCAGTACAGAGATACTGCCTCCACCGTTAAAGGTGGGAGCTCACAGCTATCAATCATTATGTGACCACACACACAACACTACTGCTTCTCTCACACCGAGGCTTCAGACATCACTTATTAGCATTTTAGCCTGAATTAGTTAGCAACCTTTATAAAAAGAGGCCCATGTCATTGAAGAAGCAAACATCAGTGTGGTTACAATCCACGTGCCATCTCCTCTACAGGTGTGCACACTATACGCACCAATCAATGTGTACATACTCCTGTTCTAAACATTCTCCAATCAGTTCACACTGTGCATTGCCATGCCAAAGCCCTAGCACACAGTGTGCTGTGTATACATATCCCACAGCGTAGAATGGATATCACAGCCAACAAGACAACACACCTTGTTACTGTGGTCTACTACACCTGTAATCATCATCCCCCACTATTTGCAGTTTGCCCTTCATCATGACAAATAAGGTTTCCTCTGAATATAAGCTTGTAGCTTAACCATGCAGTGTTCACAAGGCTTGATAAATTCCTGTATATACCTTCAGGGTCTGACCACAGGAGGTCACACATGGGCCCATCATGGGGCACTTCCTGTTTTCTATCAATGGTCCGTATCTGGTCTAGTGTCTGGATGGAGGGAGACAAGCCGCCATGCACACAGAAGATCTGATGGACAGAGAAAGACTGAGAAGTTACTCCACCAACCACCTGCATGTTAGGAAATTTAGTGCATTAACTTCCATTTTCATGAAAGTCAACAGGAATACTAGACAATACATCTCACCTTGCCATCAATGATGGCAGAAAGGGATAGGTAGTCGAAGATCTCAGTGCAGTATCTCCAGACAGTGACTGAGCCATACTTGCGGAGGCACTCATCATAGAATCCATATACCTGGGTGATTTGCCGGGACTCATGGTTTCCCCGGATCAAGGTTATCCTGTCTGGATAACGCACCTTAGGAGCAGAGCAGAAGAAAAAAAGATGAGCACAGTACCTCAGGATGGGGTTTAATTGCATACTATTAAATCTGAATCCAGTTAAAAATCCACTTATCTAACCTGATTAGGAAATGTTAGCTTGAAAGAAGCACTGATTTCACTCACTACAGCATCAAAACAAATTTATACTAATTTGTGTAGCAGTGTAATATTTAAGAATCCAGCTTTTATACCCATGTCAAAAACTGGTTATTTTAATTGTGATTATAGACCATTTACCAGACAGTCTAATTAATAGAAACTACAGTAATTAACTATCAAACCTAAACCATGGACAAGGGCTGTAGTTTGTTTTATCTTGTCACTGCTCTGACATTCATTAATCCTATCCTCACTCGTGTTTCCTTGTGCTGCATTTTCTCCTATGGCGAAACTGTGGAAATTATAAGAAATCAAATAATCATGTATAAATAAAGTGCAATGTTAAGCAAAAGACACTGTTTTATATTGGTTAAACTATTGTTAAAACCTCTACAGTAGAGAGAAGCCAATCTACATCTTAGTGCTGACCTGTGTTCAGTGTTGCCATCTGTCTGGTGCCTTTGTTATGAGAATGGCAGGGGGGATACAGAACAGTGTTCTGTACACAAAGATGTTCTCTCTACATACTTTGACAGCAAGATTATAAGTAGGGAGTGCTCTTGTTTTAATTTGATCTTGCTGTAGAGACCTTTTGCTTTCTTAATGCACTGAGCCCTTTCATAAAAGCTTTATTAAATGTCACTAAAGACAGATCTTGTGTTCTTGACTTAATTATTTAATATTTCCCCAATACTCCTCACTGGGGGCTGTGCTGAAGCAGCAGAAACTGTGCAAGGTCAAATAAATAAAACACAGAAAACAATATTAATTATACTATACCATCCTGTGAATATCAATTAAATAAATCACTGATATTTTGCACACTATGAACTTAGTGTTACCTGAAAGCAAAATGGAATGCTACACCGACACTGGCTGTAGGCCGAGCACTTGTCCTTATTATGTTACATTGGAGGTTAGATTGTCTTTTTGTTTACAAGATTTTTTTTTCTTTTTTTTACATTTACTGATACAAAACACAACATATTACAATTGTGTTGCTGAGTTATCACAAGTTTGGTGATCTTTTTCTCTGGCGATGTGTTATCAGAGGTGTCAAAGAGTGTCAACTAAACAGAGAACATGAATGATGAGGGATTCATTTGACCATGAAGCTTCATGAAGGTAGGTATTCTACCAAACATGGAACCGGATCCAAATTAGAATCAACAATTGGAACCCATTCCTATTCATAGATCCCTGTATACCTCCGAGAAGTGACTATAGATATGAAATCCCAGGACAGACATGAGGATGCACACATGTTAACATCATTCTATTTAAAGATAACACACACATCTTTTGCTAGTTGGCAAAAAAACAACTGTACCATTTTAAGTAAAATAGGTAAGCATGCTTGCTCCATTTATGGCATGGTTCAGTAGTGGACATAGGCTCAACTTCATGTGTACCTTAAGAGCTAACAGAAGAAGGAAAGTCTCAACACTGTAGAAGCCTCTGTCCACAAAGTCTCCCATAAAGAGATAATTTGTCTCTGGGACATCACCACCGACCTGGAAAGATTGTTAATAATTAATTTAACACATTGCAAATAAAAGAGTGAGTATTAGGTCTGTACTGAGCAGTGTGTAGCAAACAAACTTACTCTAAACAGCTCTTTCAAGTCATAGAACTGACCATGTATATCACCACACACCTATGAGTAAAATTAGGAGAAACATAAGTGTTTTTTATTTTTATGTTTATTCAAATGCTGAGCAAACACATAGTGAGAAAATGTTTCTTACTGTAACAGGAGAGTCTACTCTCTGGACATTGCTTTCTTCAACCAGAATCTCTCTGAAAAAGCACAAACACATACATTAAACAATGAATTAACGTTCTGCAGTATGTAACCTTTTTTCAAATATTTTTATTGTAGAAATATGTTTTAAAACATGTATTAATATGGAGATGTGCTGGCAAACCAGACTCACTGAATAACACTGGCAGCAGTGCAGAGACATTAGCTTCTAAAATGTTTTAAGTGGGATTGACCTCTCTAACCAATTAGAGATTTTCAATTATTTCTGTCTGATCAGTAAGTTTTGCTCTATTCTCATTTACTGTAATTTCATAACGACATCTGAAGAGCTGGGCAGAAAAAGCAGAGCATAGTGGAGCAGTTAGAGGGAGTGCTGGGTGAAGCAGAGTGAATTGGAGTTTCATGTTAGTGCTACTTTAAGTTACATACTGTAGCTTTAAAAACCTCATCAATACCATACTACACACTTCTTTTAAATGATATTCTGAGATGAAAATGTAAATAATTTGCAGACCTTGGCAAAATAGGCCCGGGGAGTAAAAGTATTAGATATCTGGAAATACACTTTGTATTTGCTTTGTGAAGCTTAGCAATGCCATTTCAAAACCACATCTCTCGTATTGTCTAATGACTCTGCTGTCAATGTAATAAAAACAAACCCCAAAAGTTTTAAGTGGTAAGCCAACTGTATTTATTCTAACCCTATTAACATTAATAAAGTGGGAAATATTATAAACAACTAGTCATAGTATGCCACCAGAACAACAAGAGTATTTTCATTATTTGCTCTGATTTGCTTTATGTCTAGTGATGCCTACACAAGTGGATGGATCTAGTATAAGTCAAGAGCTCTGATGAAACTCTCCTGTATATATTTAGCAACAAAAACATCGGATTATCTGTGTGTTTGTGTTAAAGGCAAAACTGAACCATTACCTGGCTTTGGCACACAGTGCTTTGACTTCATTTTCCTTAATGAGCTCACAGCGTCTGAGCTGCTCTATCTGTCGGTCCAGGTCACTGATGTCTCCCATTGTCACACACATAGGGAGAACTGCTTACACACTACGGGCAAATGCTCCTCTCACACCGAGGTCACTACAGTCACAGGCTCGGCCTTCTCCCGGCAACGGAGCGGACCAGTCACAACAGAATCTCTTCCTTAAAAGTTTACGGGGATCCTTAGCTCCTGTACGTCAGACTCTTGCTATGAGGATGTTCAAAATTAGGAACTATGAAGGAAAAATACAATGAATTAAACAACATACCCAAAGCAAAGCAAAACAACGCTCGCATAACCAATGAAAATGTTGACGTTTGTCGTTTAATAACTTGGGCCTGAGTTTCCTAAAACAAGTGCTTAATTGATCGATTAGGACAATATAATGGGAACATTGAGAAATCTATTATTCGACTGTCAACAAAGAATACAAATGAGGTGAGCACCACATAAAACTGACGTTTTTCGTCAAGGAATGTGAGGCCTATGGGCGTAGCTAAACAGTAAGCTAACCATTAGCACTTATCTTACATCACTGCTAACGACGTCGGCGACCAACTGACTCTTATATCATTTAACCTTAGCTAACCATTTTGATCGAGAATTTATCCTGAAGGCTAATGTTAATGCCCACCAAAAACTTCACAAGGTGCGCTAAAAATTAAGACATTTAACTGTGTAGAAATGTGTCGAACTCTTCGCTGGCTAACTTGAACAGACGACGTTAACGCTTCTTGGCTAATTTTGTGGGCAAGCTTGCCACTATTAGCAAGGTATAGCCTACCACAACGTTTCACATGCCGTCGCTAAATCGACGAAACAGAAGTAAGAGTATTTACTGTTAGATGAGCAGCAGTCGAACTTCGAGAGACAAACGTCGATGTTTCATTCCGTAGATTAGCTCCTTTCACCTTCCACCAGACCCTTTTCCTCCCCCCGGTACAGTCTTTGCCGGTTCAC
>NW_018127972.1:815807-864375 GCF_001952655.1 Monopterus albus | reverse complement strand
ACTTAACTCCGGGGGTAGGGAACGCGCATCAGCTCAAGGCTCGTTCGAGATGAACTGCGAGAACGAGGACAGCCCGCGGCAGCAGGCCAATAACAAAAACCTCTTCCAGCTACAGACATACAGCCAAACATACCCTATGCATGATCCGCTGCTGTTCATTACGGCGATACATAAATATGCATTTCTGAATTATTATACGTTATTATACTCGGGGCCAATTAAACATTTTGAAAATAAATTAAACATATTATTCACAAATTTTCAATAAGATAGACAAGAACACGGAAATTTTTATGTGGAAAAAAATAAATGATTCAAAACAGAGACATGGTTTTCTGTGTTTTAAAACATCTATTCTTTAACATTTTAAACACAACACGGATGTTAAAATACAACATAATTATCTGACTTTATTGATCTCTAGTGCAAAATTTACAAAATACCCAGCAGTAAACATATAAGATTAACTCCACTTTTACCAGCTGCAACATTAAATGGAATGTACACAATAATGCAGCAATAATTATAATCTAATATTTAATATGTACCGTATTAGTGTGAAATGTGCTATTATGCATAGTAAGTACTTATGTAAGCAATTCTGAGTACTTCTTCCACCACTGTACCAAAATCAAACTCAACTATTAGTACACCAGAAAACCTCTGAAACAATGACCTATTTGCAAAGAGTATTTCATCAACCGATTAAAAAGAAATTATTCAGCAATTTTAATAAATTCTTGTCATTTTCAAGCAAAAATACCAATCACTAGTTTCCCTAAGATTTTCTACTTTAGCCTGTTTATGGTAAGGATTTGCTGCTTTGCTAGTGTCTAATGTGATAGTAAATTGAACAGGCTATTCTGGGACTTTGAGCTGTTGGCTGAACAAAGCAAGAAAGGACCCTGATGAAGGCTCCTTGCCGAAACTTGTTAGTGTTAGTTACATTAAAGCTGCTCCAAACACTACAAGTGTTGCTCAAACTTTTGTTTTCCAGTTAGTTTTTCCCTTGTTTGAACAAGTTGTGCCAGAAATTTTTCCAAGCAATTTGAAAATCTCACAACCAAGAGCAAATAGTAATGTTAATTTTTTTCACTATTTTCTGATGTTCCAAGAACCAAATGATAAGATGATTAAGCTACTATAGATAAAACAAGTCGCAGTGTGACAGTCAGTGAAAAATAATCATCACCATTAAATAATCATTACAGCCCTAATCCTCAGTTTTATTTTATAGCAAAATGGTTTTGAATGAAAATCTAAAATATTTAGATGGCAGGCAGATTTCATGGATTTGGACTTGAGTAACTCACTAATATTAACATTAGGTAACTGTGACGCATGTGCAAACGATGTGCTGTGTAATTTTAAATGATCACAAGCAGTATAACTTAATAAAGATCACATTATAAAATGTACATACAATTTTATCTACATTGTACCTGATATGACAATTACCCACTTTAAATACATTCCAGGCCCTTTTACCTTGAGTTGACAGCTAAAAATGTTAAGTCCATGAAAAACGATTGCACAATTACATCTTTTGAAGGTGAATCAACAACCTTCAAAACATCTGAATTATGTAACATCTGTTCAAACAGGTACAGGCTTGTAACAATATCACCACATTGTAAAAACGTTAAGAATGCAACTTTAACAGTCACAGGGTAAAATGAAATTAATATAAATTACGATATTTAGAATTTCAGTAAGAATGTGCACATTTGTACAGTAGGTGTTTGAGAGAAAACAGTGTGTATGTGGACAGAGTCTGTTAGGACATGATACAACTGTGGTGGCTCTTACTTGATAATTACTATCCATCCATCATCTATACCACTTATCCTGAATAGGGTCACAGGAGGGCTAGAGCCAGCTGAGAGGCAAGAGGCGGGGTCCGCCCTGGATAGGTCACCTGATAATTACCAAAATTAGTAAAATCACATTTTAACCACAGATAAACAAAGTTTGGTAGTAAAAACAGGATAACCGGAGCAAAACATGGCAAATAAAGTGTAGAATAAAGGCAAATTACTCTGGCGATGCTAACAATCATAACCACAAAAACATTCCTATTGTTTTGCATCTTTTGTAACAACACCTCTTCATTGAGTTCATGGAATTTTAAAATAATTTGCGCTTTAAAACTCTGGACACTCTTTTTTCCCAGAATGTTACAGTATATAAAATATAAATGGTTAAACTACAGTATTTCTGGTCAATTTCATCATAACCTGTTTAATAGTATCAATGAGTAAAACATAGGTGGTCAGTCAATTAAAGAAGTCTAATTATCATCAAACATGTTTTTGTTACCATTTAAACATTTTGTTGTTTTAAAGTTGCACTAGATCATTTTGTATAATGCCAACTCTAAATGCCAGTGAGAGGTCAACACAAAGTTTTTAATTTGAAGACTTTTTTTTTGAAGATTTGGGTAACGAACCTGCTACCCTTTTGTGATTTGACTGAAGATTTTGTTAATAAAAATGAAATAAAATTACTAATGTCAGTAAAATGAATTATCCTAAGGTCAGCTCTTGTGTTGTTGTGTGGTAGTTTGTCAGCTAATAGGAAGCTCAAGACAAAGACACAATAGGCATCATTTCTGAAAATGAGATGCTCTAGTCTGTCCCATCATTCAGAGCTACTTTACTCCATAAACGCTATTAAAATAGAATGTAAATATAATAACATTTTCAGACCATGTTGTATGTTTTGTTTTTTTAGATGCGACTTTAAACTGTATTTCTTCATTTTGTATGACTATGGCTGCAGCAGATGTAAAGTGAACATTTCCAGGCCTGCCTTGGCTGCTTCACATTAAACACCACCACAGGAAGGCTTTTGTTGTGAAGGTTAGTGCACCAGCAAGCTAACATTAGTTTAGTATTACTAGTAATATCAGACTCATATTAGTCTGCTATGGACATTCTCAGCACTTTTATGACAAGTGACAGCCTGTTAGTCAGGATCAACATCAAGATACACACTACTTTGTTTGTCCCCATAGGCTTGGTCAGTTTGTACAAGCCAGCAGATCTCCAACACACTGCTAAGTAAGCTTTTACAATGCCCTCCTGCTGTATGGAAAACCGCATGGCAGGGGATGATGGGCTCTGATCACAGGTGCTTCCAGAATGACCCCATGTATGTCCCAAAAGGTGGCACTATCTGATTGTTGTTGAAAAGGATAAGCTGGTACAGTAAGTGTGTCCACATCTCTCCGGATGCATGGGTCATAGTATGCAGAGTCAGTATTTGCATGCAGGAGTAAAGTGTGTTTATTTTCATTTCAGATTTTAAAAAAATGGAACACACCCACATTTTGTTCAGTGATCCTGCTGGTCAGTGTGTGGGCTGGGTCACAGGCTACAGAAGTATGTGTGGACAGGGAAGGCAATGAGTCCAGCCACAGCTATACCCAGACTGTCTCCTACACTGGCAGCAGCCATGGCAAACTCCCTGTGTCTGTCCTCAGTCTGTGGGAGCAAGGAGACACGTCAGGATGGACATGTACTAGACAGCCTAGTTACTGTAGAGTGAGAAACAGCACAGCTACAAGACAGCAGTATACTGCTCTTCTAGCATATCAGTGGCTATGTTAAGATACATGCAGAATCATTTTACAATGCAATTTACAGCTGAGGCTGATGGGAATGTCGTTGCACTTTTGCAAATGTTCCGTCATAAACCAAAGTATTGGACAAACTGAAAATTTGTTCTGATGATAAAAAGTTAAGGGTTGACCAAAGGGATAACAAATCAGTCCAGCTGCATTTAATGACACATGAATACCCCAAAATAACAAATCAACTGAGAGAATGGTGACCTGACCTCCTCACTGATGAAGTAGAAGGTGTTGACATATGCAGCTCCACCCAGTAGACCCTCATAGATGACAATAACAAACACTAGCCATACACTGGGCATAAACTGGTAACGCACTGCAAAGAGAAGTAGCACTGCATTCACCACCTGTGGAAGAGTGAGAAGGAGTGGTTGGTGAAACAGTTTGACAATAAATGCAATCAAGACACAAACCTACTGTAGTGAAAACAGATGAATCAGTGGAGTCACAAGTTGAACCTTAACAATAACCCTAAAGCCAAACAGTAAATTTATCAGTGAAAGTTATGGTGATAATAATAGAACCAGTGGCATAAGTCTAGAGGTCCTATAAGCCTCAGTGAGTACTAGACTTATCTATGATGCTTTGCCTGCAGTTCAGTTGCTCTAAAAAAAGCATTTCTCTAGGGCAAAATCAGCTCTGCTACAAAGCATGAGAAAATTATTAGCCACTTTCACAACTTCTCTCCTTCCTGCACCAGCCACCTCTCTCATAGCTGATGAGTTTGCAGCAGATGTGAACATTTCAACCCAAGGGGTCAGAAACACTGCTTCAGGCCTCAGTTTCAGCAACCCTACAACAGTGGGTACTAATCTAACTCCAGAATACAATCGATGTACTATAAAAAGTAATTCAAAAAATAGAAGAAATACCATCTGGATTTCAGTGTTTACAACATTTAACTCATCGTCATGTATGTAAATTAAATAAAGACCATCTGAACATCCCTGGTGTGCATTGGAATTTTGTATTTTTGTTACCTTATGATTAAGGTCAAGACTTTAAGCTACTAATGTTGACTTTTTTAACATTTAACCTTACAGTAGGTACCTTAAGTCATTTTAAGGCATGTAACTGCAATTTACATGGAGAAATTAAAAGAACAGCCAACTAAACTTTGGCAGTAAACATTTTTGAAATATGCTAGCTTTGTGATCCAGGCACCCTCATGTTTTTCACCTGTAGCCAAGAGAGAGCCCACAGTTTCCTGATCTTCACACAGCACAAAGAAGATCGGGACACAAACACACCAACCTGGTACAATGTCTGGTACCTGAGTACACAAAAATAATAACCAGATTGATGTCCACATCCTCAGAAAATTTAAAAAGTAATTCCTTCAGAGTACTATTCAAGTAATTACAGTAACTGACCAGCGATACTGCTCTGCATGGGACAGGAAAAAGTTTGGGAAGTACAGGAGTTCCATCTGTAAAAGGGAATGGGTTACAATACGCTCCAGATAATCAATGTTTAAAAGGGCTCAGAAAACAGAAAGATCACATCTCAAACTTCCATACAGTCTAAACCAGAAGAAAGTTTGGTTTGTCTTAACAACATGTAATAAGATGAATGTCATGCCAGATGCATCAGAGAACGTACCAAGCCCTGGTTGATGAAGTACTCAGCAAAATAGACCAGTGCCAGGGGAAACACAAACTTCAGCAAGCCCTGCTCACAGGAATCAAGAAGGATAATCATGTAACCACACAAACGCTCAAACCTTAAGTACAGTGTAGAGTCCACTTACTTTGATGACATGCAGTTTCTCAGTGAAGGTGAGAGGTCCAGTGGTCCTGTTCTCTGTTACATTCAGGGGGAAGAGAACATGGCCTGTGCAGTTATTCAATGACAAACAGAAGTACACAAAAATGAGTTTTTATTCACAGAAACAGCTGGTTGCAGCAGGAAAGGAATCAACAAGCCCCCTCAGGTGTGTCTTTGAGAATTTACTCATGGAGAGTTTCATTGTGGAAGACAAGAGCAAGTGCACAAAACGACACACTATAAGTTCACCCTGTTTTGCAAAAGCAAAGTGTGCTGGTGGTCTGGTTACTTCAACACCTGTATACAGTATAAGGATAAATTCAAATTCAGATCAAGTCCGACAACATCTCTCTGGTATCCTTTGGTAATAAGCATCTTAGACTAGACAGATTAGTAAACACCTGGGGGATATGTGCACTATACTTGCTGTGTAGTGTTGATACAGCAGCCTCTCACTGTGTTCTGGAGCCACTGAAGTGCTTTATACGCTGAGTGTGAAATCACAAGGATGAAGTGACAACTGAGAAAAGACTGGTCAGTACCAATCATGTGTATATTAAGTACAGAGGCAGGATGAGGTATAAAGACTAGAAGCAGGGGGAAACTGCTGATCTGATACTGATACTTGATACTGAGTAGGGGAAACTGCTGATCTGATACTGATACTGAGTAATAATGGTCAGAAAATCATAAAGACAGTGCCACCGTCAATCAATGGTGAGTCTGTGGAGCAAGTACCCTCTTTTAAATACCTTGGCATTCACATCTCCAGTGACATAGTATGGTCAATAAACACAACAAAAATAAAGAAAGCACAGTCACAACTATACTTTCTGCAGCCCCTGAAAAGGACAAACATGAATAAACAGCAAGTGATGTCCTATTACAGATGTGGGATTGAGAGCATGGTGACGTATGCCATCACTTCTTGGTATGGACGTTGCTCAGCAGAAGACAAAAAAAAATCTTTGCAGAACTCTCTAAGAGCTGCTGCATGAAAATATCACTGAACATACTGAGAGATCATTCCTACCCTGGTTATCATTGAGTTCTTTCTTTTTTTGTACCACAAGAGAAACTGATAACTGCAAATTCACAGTATGTCAACCATATAATGACAACAAGTTCTTCTTCTATATAAATGGTGATAATACAGTTTGTCAGAGTCAGAGGAATGCGAGTTGATTTAATCAAGCAAAGCAGAAATACTGGAAGGTCTACCATAGTTCACAGTTATGCATATCTGAACAGCAAGACATCCTTCAACCAAGATAAAACATGCAAGCAACTGATGTTATCTGACCTCACATGATTAAGTATGGAGAAGTGCTGGCGTCTAATGAAATTAATAATTTGGAGTTTTATCAAAATGAAACAAAATCTTATTATTTACCATCTGAAGAGTGACATTTACAACTAAAAGTTTCCTCCATAATGACACATGCTTTTATTAATAACTGATTAAACACTGCAGTTCACGGAAAACTTTGCTGTTAGCCCACTCACTGATGAACCAAACATGTCAGTACATTTTTAAAGTATGTTTAATTATACTTATCTTATCTGCCATTTGTAATGCAAGTTTGTGATATGTACCTGAGGTAGATTTTTCCTGCTCCTCTTCTTCTGATCCATCAATCAGCTGCCGTCTCTCCTCTGAGCCCACAGGTGCATACCCAGTCTCCATTCTTCTCCACTGAGGTAATGAAGGTGGAGGAACCAGCAAGAAGAAATAGCTGGTGGTGGTGGATAGGGCAACATGTTGGTTTAAGCAAAAAATATAAAATGGGAAAAATGATTTTGCTAATACTGTGAGTAAAAGACAAAGGAAATGGCGTGAAAAAAGAGATGCACTTAAGGGGCAAATCTATGGATTTAAAGCTAAACAGAAAAGATCACTATCGCACACAGTTGGGGGTAATTTCTTATATAGTCGCAATGTCTGGAAAGAGTAGCCACTGCCTTTGGACTTTTATGTTTAGGCCTACTGTTAAAACTTTGAAACTAACTAGGCTTTTCTTCCATTAGAGCCAGTTTTCTTGTATCTGTCCTCTGAATGATACTTTTCAGTGAACTGGCCATGGATCAGTTTGGAAAGGATGCACTCCATTTGGCTGAGCCAAAATAAAAGGAAATTAAATGTTTTCTTTTTTAAATCAACATTATTAAAGGGCAGGCCCTCTACCATATCCCATGATCCTTTGGGGGATATTTACTAAGGTTTTGTTGCTCAGTTTCTGGCACTAAACAGTGGCATTTTTACTAAGGGCTCACAGTGGGGTTTTGCAGCAGAGAAAAAAAAAAAAAAGAGTAAAGTGGCACCACAGGAATTTGTACATTTGGTCTCATGCAATATGTATTTTAAGGCATTCCCATTCAGGGACACAAAAGCCAGGGAGGAGAGAATGGAAATTTATACAAATAGTCTCACCACGTGATTTACCACCACTGCAACAGAGGGAACTGTGGCTGAAATTTATTGTCAGCAAAAAGCAGGTATAAAACGCGTGGCCCTGCTCTCAGCGTGTCAGCTGTTATTCATCTGAGCTCTCTTCTGAGTTATTAACACGTTTGAGGAGTGAGTATGTAAACTGCGTTGCTCGCCAGAGGAGAATATGACTTGTACAGGCTTTCAGGTCAAACCACACTTCATTTACTGACTGAAATAAAAGATGATTTTACTGGCAAAAGGCTAAGTGATGGCAGCTCTGAAATGTGTTTGTTGATTTCTTCAACCATATTAAAGTTCAGTTGCTTTCTTCCACATTTCTTTTTGGTACAAATGTGCACAGTAACCTATAGGCACCAGATCCTAAGTAGAGGTATATGCAAATTAACACAGCTGCTGCTGCTGTGCTCATTTTCATCTTCAGCATTGGTAAATATGTTGCCAAATTGAAAAACTGTGGTGCTGCAATACTGTGTGCGCCTGGTGGTGATTTGTAACAGGTTTAGTTTCCCTTTTTGTGTCAGTAGGGAAAAGTAAAAATGAAATTAGCTTTATTTTATATCATGCATGCAACATGATATTTGCATTCATTTCCCCAGTTGTGTTGTTGTGGAGTATCTGGAATGATTTGTGTCAGTAGGTAGGAACCACTGTGCAGCAGCGATGTCCATGGCCGGGAGTAAATAAGGAGCACAGCCAACGTTAAAGAGTCCATGGCATGATTTCTGTGTTTTCTGACTTATCTACAGTGTTACAATGATGAATTATCACGTTAGACATGACTGAAAGCTCAAAAACACAAGGTTTAGCTATGTTGTTGTATTTCTGTGCAGAAGCAACTCGGTTTATACAAGTCTCGAGAGCTCTCACTGGTGAGAATTTTTTTTTCCAACAATGTAAAGTCTTGTGCAAAAGTTTATGGATTTCCTTGAATGGTCATAATGTCCCGGATGTGCACGTTCCTGCAAGCTTGTTTGACATCCACTGGTGCCATTCTAAAAGTAGGATTTTTCAACTGCATGCAGTTTTATGGATATATTTTACCTACTGCTGCTGCACTGTGACCAAAGGATGGGTAGAAAAATACAGGGCCTGAGGTTACTGCATGTTGTTTACCTATCTAATGAGGAGAAATTCAAATTAATTCATGCTGTTGTGGTGTGTCGTGCTGTATACTTTCACGTTCTGGCCCGAACATGTCAGGTAGGATCTGAGTTATTGTCACTGTCGAATGCATAGCTTATCTGTCAAAGTTTTTTCATTTATATGCTGTTGTAGCTTCCTGATTGGCAAGAGGAGTTATGCATGTTCACGAACTATACTCTTGTTTTCAGGAAGAGGCTCTCTGGTTTTATCATTCTGAAATAATCACAGACTATTTGGAGTTATGATGGGTGCAAAGCTAATCTACAGGTACCCAAGATTAAAAATTTAATTGCTGGAAATGAGCATCCATGGGCACTATAAATACAATGTAAACTGGCAGGTTTATACATGTAACATAAAGACTTCTTGGAATGTGAGATTAAAAGAAAAAGTATAAGGCTGGTTAACAAAGGCAACAAATATAGAACTTATCTTTTTGCTTTCTTACCTAATCAACATAACCAATGGGACCACAAGCATGATGAGAAGTGTGATCTGTGGCGACAGGCCAGCTTGAGTGAGACCTGAATACAGGAAGGCTCCACCAACACCAGCGCCACCAGTACCTGAGCTCCATCCTCCCAGTACATTACTGAAGACAAGCACAAATCTGATGTTCACAATCTATTACGATCACAACTAAACTTGGTCGTACTGTTTTAAATAACCAATAACTGAGAGGCAGACATACATGCATATCATCAGCAGCTCCTTGACATCAGTATTCCAATATAGTTTAGATGTTAGATAGAGATATATAAATGATTTCAGAAACTTGAAGTTTCCATCAGACAGAGTCAGTTGTCATGTTGTTGTGAACTGGCATTGCAACTGAAAGATGTACACTACCAAACCAAAGTTTGTACACACTTTCCCATTCAATTAAATGGGGAAGAGTCTCCAAACTGAACTGGTAGTGTTTAAACAATGGTTGTACTTTATATTCACTTCTTAAATGGTTCTGCTGTTTAAACCCTTGTCTATTCACAGACTATACCTTACACTTTGTGTACAGATCCAAAATTTGTCATTTGATGAAGTTCATGCAAAACTGGAAAAAGTGCTCACCTGGTGAAGAAGACAGTGAGAGCGAGGA
Organism: Monopterus albus; assembly: GCF_001952655.1. Lineage (NCBI taxonomy): Eukaryota > Metazoa > Chordata > Actinopteri > Synbranchiformes > Synbranchidae > Monopterus > Monopterus albus. The sequence continues at coordinate 854,283 of NW_018127972.1, read as the reverse complement.
AGGACAGTTCTCCCAATCCAGCGCTGATACTAGCAAAGATCACCCCTACAAACACAGTGGTAGACAGATGATCTGAGTGAGTCAAGTGAGGAGGCACAGAGATGCCTTTAAAATGTCCATGAGTGCAGGCAAGTAATAATCACAGGAGGACTTATTCATTTGTTATTTATATATCCCTGATAGATTAGTAGCATAATTAGATCCAACCATGTAACTTCCCCTCTGCCATTTTACTTTACCATTTCTGGCTGGGGCCCTTTCATTGACCTTTCACAGTAACTATGAACATTAATGCTGGCTGTACTGATGTTCCATGGCCAGTGCTGGGAAGCAGTGAACTACGTGCAATTAAACTAGTTAAACTACATTTTTCAGTAGCTTGCTGGTAACTGGACTACAGTGGATTCAGAAAGTATTTATTTTTTGCACATCTTATTGTGTTGTGGATTTAATTTTGAATGGATGCTTTTGTCATTTTAACCATCATTATATACTTAATCACCCATGATGACAACATGAAACCATGGTCATAGAGTTGTCTGACAATGAATCAAGAATCTAAAACTGAAATCTCTTACTAGCAAAAGTATTCGAACCCTTCATTCAGTACTTTGTAGAAGCCTCTTTGGCAGCAATTACAGCTGCAGGTGTTCTTGGATACTTCTGTACATGCTTTGTACACCTGAATTTGGGCAGTTTATCCATTCTTCATGGCAGAGCCTCTCAAGGTCTGTAAGATTGGATGGTTGGCGTCTGTGTACAGCCATCGTCAGGTCTCTCCACAGATGTTCAATGGGATTTAAGTCTGGACTTTGGCTGGGCCCCTCTAGGACAGTCAGAAACTTGGCCTGAAGGCACTCCAGTGTTGTTTTGGCTTGTTATACTTCATCTCATTGTCGTGTTGAAAGGAGAACTGTCGCCCCAGTCTGAGTTTGCATGTGCTTTGGAGGACGTTTTCTTCAAGGATGTTCCTGTATTTGGCTGCATTCATCCATGGAGTAAAGGTTGACTAAATAATGAGCAGTGTAACTGCAATTTTTGCATCCATAAACTGAAATGCAAATGACTTTTAGCAAAAAGCAGTGTACAAACGTTGCACACTCTTATTGCATTGTTGGAATATTTTTAGGGCACCATATAGTGAATATACTACAGAGTCAGAATTGGGACATGCACAAATGGCCCTTATTTTAGTGATATCTTGTAACTTAGCATGCTGATAAACATTTCCAGCAGCTACATATCTGTGGAACAAGTGCAGCTGCCGCTGTTGAGATATGACAACAGGAAATGAAACCAAGACAAAATATTTTAAGATCTAATCCATCATCTGATTCAAGAGTCACTCCCACCACCAACAGTGATAGAAGCTCTAACTAAAATGAGTAACAGCTCTGTAAAATTGGTGGCTTTACCTAGAATGCTCATCCACACAGCTGACGAGAAGGACACCAGAAGGAAACTTGTTGCTGCCATGGTGACACAGACCAACACTCGAATACTAGAATTAAAAACAGAAATTTGTCACAAAATTTGAAATACAGTACAATATTGACACAAAAACATTAGAGCCATGTTTTTATATAACAAACACTATTCCTTTTGCTCTCTTAACATGTCACTGTCCAGTTACATACAGACTGCAATGTATACAAGTCAGAAAGTGACAGTCAACCAGCCTGTGTGTAGTGACAGCGAGAAAATGGCTCCATGTCACCATTTCTTTTCCCTGTTAAGCTACCATCAGTTAAATTCAACAATTCCACATTTTGTTAAGTAAAATCAAAACCAGGAAAGGCAAGGATCCTACCCACTGAGCCACTGGGAAACACACACATCTGGGACACCAGTACTGTGAAAGAGTTGAGCTCACTTATAGGCAGTGTTTAAAAAAAACCCAAGTCAAAATACATATATATATATATTGTATTGTTATCTCTAGACACTATCTTTAGCCATGCTGCCAGCATGGCTAAAAATGAGATGTTGTATCGGCATAGCTAGATAAATACATGGAAATGGAAGGGGGGAAACCAAATATATGTTTTACAAGTTGAAGAAACACTTTAATTATCCATTCAAGATGGTGACGAGTCGGCCTATAGAGAGGAGGTTGAACAGCTGGCCCTGTGGTGTGGTCATAACAACCTGGAGCTGAACACATGGAAGACAGTGGAGATAGAGGATTTTAGGACGAGCTCCCTCACCCTAGCTCCGCTCACTATACCCAGCAGCAACGTTTCAGTCGTGGAGTCCTACAAGTTCTTGGGCTCCACAATCTCTCGGGACTTGAAGTGGACAACCAACATCAGAGCCATCATTAAAAAGGTGCAGCAGAGGATGCACTTCCTGCGTCAACTCAGGAAGTTCAACCTGCCTCAGGAGCTGCTGATTCAGTTCTATAGGGGAATCATCAAGTCTGTTCTCTGCTCATCCATCTCTCTTGAACAGCTGCCTACATTTGCTCTCTTTAGCTTTTAAACTTGTATATACTTTGTATTTGTTTTGTTTTTATTGCTGTGCACATCAGCCATTGGGCTGGAGTTAAATTCCTTGTATTTTTGATAATACTTGGCAATAAAGTTTATGCTTATTAGCAGTGAAACCAGTTATTCCCATTTAAATAATCAGTGTCCAGCCCTGCCCCAGGTTCCACACAAAAAATGTTTATGAACACAGTCAGTAGTAGTAATCAGTCTTACCCATAAGGCACTTTGTGGATTACAAAGGGAGCAAACAGCTTGATGATGAGCGTTGGGAGGATGTCGGCTAACAGCACAGCCTGAGGGGAAAAGCATCAGAATTCTCACTCGGTGCTCAGAGAAACGATAAATCTTAGCCCTCAACACAGTACAAATGACCAACCCTGAGATGGACAAAAGAACTAAATTCTATCTGTGCAGTCAAAGCTGCTTGGTTTGCATCTTTTTGTGGAGGAAGGTTATTGTCCCACACTGCAGTGTCTAATCACAAATGCAATATGATAAATCACATGTGCATGCTTTTGTCTTTGAAAAACCAAAATATTAGCTAAATATAATAACATAAAAATGGCACTCGCACCACTTGTCATTTTTAGTTTTTGTACTGATTAAGCAAATGAGATAGAATGTGTTAATTAGTGAGCTTTAGAGGTGCTGACAAGGGGGAGTTTGCTACCTTCCAACAGTTCAGGATAATAGTTCCCCCAAGTCGCCAGTCTTTACTCTCAGCTATGTTAGCTTCTTATTTGCAAACATGAGAGTGGAATCACTTTTCTAATTTTATCAGGCAAGAAAGCAATAATAATAAGTATATTCACAAAATGGTGAATGTTACTTCTAACACAGCAAGAGAAACATAACATTTTATGTGAAATTGAGAGTAGACCTAGATTATTTCATGTAAATGTTATGTTACTTCATATATTGTATACAACATACTTTACACCTATGTTATTTTGTTGGTCCATTAGAACAAATAAAAGATACCCATCATGTAATTTTTCAATAAAAGGTTGTACAGTATGTGTATAGGTAGTATGGCTGGGCATGAGGAGGTGCCCTGAAACAAAGTAATATGTCTGTTACGGCCCTTATTTTTGTAATTTGGATTTGTTTCTCTGTCTAAACCAGTTTACTTTTTAACCCTTCTAACACTGGAAGATTTGCAATGCTATAGGGATTTGCTATTATCATATTACTTTCAGTACCTGTTTACTATTCTTTTTTTCTTTGTTAATAATATTAAGTAATGTATAACAAAGTTACCACATTTAAATAATGGGCGAGGAAACGCTGCCAAATTATAGACAACATCATTATTGTGCATTTTTTTTCAAGAAACCTCACCATGACAAACTATTATTTCCTTATTCAACATGCACACTGATTAAGGTTACGGTAGTCATTGTTGTGTTATGAATCTCCTTTTACCCCAGTAGAGACAGGATTGCAGTCATAGCGACTACTGTTGCTACTGTTTCCGCCTTGGAAATCCATGGCTGTAGTCTAGAATTGAAAGAAGAGATGGGTGAAAAGTTAAATCCTTAGCAATCACTGCTAAAACAAAATATTTAATTTGAGATTTGTCTGCTTACAGATGCTGTGGCATTTTCTGACTCTTGCTTTTTGAGGATGTCATGGGCAGCGCTCAGCATTACCACATAGGCAAAGTTGTTGCACAACCCAAGGAGCCTGAGGAGGTCATCACAAGAAGAAGAGATAGATAACACAGGGTAAGCAGTTCAAAATGTCAATAAGTAATAACTAAACCACAGATTTTTACTTTGATAAGACAGCGAAAGAACTGTAGATCTAAATTGCTGATTTTAGAAAGCTCTTTTTTTTGTCGTTCATAACCGCACACTTTTTTCTTCAGCTGAATTTAAGCAATAGCAACATTATTTTAACTTTTACTTTATTCCGAACTTTTTAATTTACCAGTATTTAATGTTGTCTTAACATTTTTAAAAGGTTTATAAAACTAAGCATTCATTGCCAGCTTTTGATACTTGATAGTTTGTTGGCACTAGACCCTACTGACCTATTTCAGTAGGTACTCAAAGGGCACTGGGGTTTGATACCTTCAGAAAATGACACAAATACAGTAATTGCAAAGATAATTCAAATTTTACTTCCCATGTGTAGCATCCATCCATCTATCTATTATCTATACCACTCATTCCTGAACAGGGTCACGGGGGATTGGAGCCAATCCCAACTGACATTGAGCAAGAGATGGGGTACAGCATGGACAGGTCACCAGTCTTTCGCCGGGCTGACACACACACACACACACACACACACACACACACACACGCACGCATGGGAAATTTAGAGTCGCCAATCAACCTAAGCTGCATGTCTTTGGACTGTTGGAGGAAGCCAGAGTACCTGGAGAGAACCCACACAGGCACAGGCTGAACATGCAAACACTGCACAGAAAGGTCCCGGGTCGGCCCGGGCCCAATCCCGTTACCTTCTTGCTGTGAGGCAACAGCATTAACCACCACACCACTGTGCCCCCGTGTAGCATTAATCCACAAAAATAAGTCCGTAGCTAGTAAAACTCTGTTGTAATAGCTGATATTCTTTTGATTGCGCCAGCTAGCTTTTAGTGACAGATAAGCATTATTCTTTTCTAATTTACTGTATATTTCTCACTGTTATTATGGCATTTACAGTTAGCTGAAAATTATCTATCTGTTTTGGGGAAAACATTTTTTAAATTTACTTTTCCTTTAAAAGTTGCCTGGGGTTTCAATTCTTAAATCCAAATAGCCTCAACCAGAAGTACCAGTGACTTTCATGTGAATGTGGGAGTGTATGGACACATTATACAGCTAGCAGCATTCAATAAGAGGAAGCTGTAGGCTTCATTTTAGTTTCACAATCAGCATTTCTTTTACTTTATATACAGTGCACTACAGTACGGTGCTTTATAAACATTAATACTAGCGTATAGTGGTATTTGTCACTTCTTTTATAGTTTAGAAAACTCGTCACTGATGCAGAAAATAGATTTTCAGCTTGTTTAAACATGGTCACTCACCAAAATCCAGTCAGACTACGCCACTGGTTACAACGACCTACGAACAATAATCAAGATGTTTAGCAACTTGCAAAGCCATAATGTTAGTAATAAGGTATTTATTTGTTAGCCAAACAAACTGTCGACAGGTGACAGACCCACCACTCGTGACAGAGCGTTGACCGGCGTCTGCGCTGACGGTGGATGTCTGCTCCATGTTTAGAGACGAGCCCAGGCTAAATGAAGTAAAACCGAGCTGCTAGGCTAACAACAGTTGAACATACTAAACTGTACGTGACGCATCGTAAACTAGATGCTAAATACCCCCCAGGCGGTAAATTCGGCACTAAGGACAAGCTGCACTTTCTGTAGCTTTAGGTTGTTTTTCATGATCTACTTTGTAATGTCCGTCACCTCACACGAATTATGGTGTTTCATTTAAATAATTCCAACGGATACAAAATCAGCTTTAAACGTTCCCCTTCGATGACGCTACTTAGCATACAAACATAGCTGGAAAAATGGTGTTCATTATTCAGAATTACACTGTTGTGTCATATCAAAAATACAGGAGGACTTTTTGTTTAGTTATTTGCCGTTAAAATAAAATTATAAACAGCTGCGCTCAAGGTTAACCTTCCTGTTTACCATTTATAAGACGTATTAAAACACTTACTAAATTGTTTCAAACAAAATAACACACTAACTGTAAAAACATTTATTACATAAGTATTTATTGATTACTTGTTGACAACTAATCTATAACTCCTCTAAAGAATCATTCCTAAATTTTGGTTAAAATGTTTGATAATGTATTAGCTGCTATTATACACTGCCTGGCCACTGTACAATTATATCCATTCAATGTAACACTTCCTCCTTAACATTTGTGTTTATGAAGCTCAAAATGTTCCAGTTTTTAGTGAAATTGTCATAAATCTATAAATTCAATTATATGTTAAAGTTAAAGGTGTTGTTGTACTGGACTACATTACATTCAGAGGTGTTCCTAATATTCTGACCCTATCATGTATGTAGCTGGGGAGGACAAAACTACAGAGACACAGTGCAACACCACCTTTAACTGTGACCTCAATAATAAACATATAATTGAATTTATACTTTTATAACAATTTCACCAAAAACTGAAGCATTTTGAGCTTCATAAACACAGATGTTAAGCGGACGTGTTGTATTGTATAAAGCAATATAAAGTGGAATAACTCAAGCAAAGTAACAGTACAGTATACTAAAACTGTACATTAGAGTACTCAAGCAAATATATGTGACATGAGATCTGATAGGAAAAGGAAAGCTGATGGTGCTGATATAAAAGCTCATGTCCGGAGCTGCCTGTGTATGTATATAAAGGTGCAGCTGCTCCCTTGCAGCCTGCGGAGCCACAGCCTCACTGAGTCACAGCCATGGTTTTCTGCAAACTACTCACTGTGCTGGTACTGATCCACAACATCGGAGGTGAGAAAGACAACCACCATCCTTTTCATCATGTTACCATTAGTCTATAGAGGCTGATCTTTGTTTAATTTATTCTTCTACTCGTTAAATTGCTACTAATACAATTATTTGATGGACTTATATCAACAGTTTCAAAATCAAAAGCTGTATTTTCAACATTATGACTATTTTATGGGAAACAGTAAGCTGGACTATTATTACAAACAATTTTTTATGATATTCTAATTTTAGATTACATAAAAAAAATGTTAACAAGTATTTATTACAGTCAGCTCTTCATTCGATATGAGAAACTTATAGTTGCAGCTGTTGAAGCCATTTTCTATAGAAGAAGTACAAAGACAGGAGCAAGACTGTCTCTAGTAACTTTGTTGAATTTAAAGTGTATGGGGGCAGACACTGAATTCAATACTAACCTTCATTTTGGTTTGTATTTATTTTTTTAATTTTATTTTATTTTTCATTATAAAAAATATCAACCTTGAATTAACTTAATGTGTGTGACAGACACACTAAGTTTTCACCATGAATGGGTTCTTCAAACTGGGGAATAAATAAATAAATAAAAATCGTACTGTAATTGAAGAGTTTTGACTCTCACACTGTGCATGCTGGGAAGTCTCCTTGCTCAGACTGTGAAATATTTGTAAAATAATGACAAATTGTAACTGTAGTTTAACAGTATTCTTATGTGAAAAAAGTCAAATAAAAAAAAGCTAACTTCATAGTGATTCACAGCTACAGGCGTTTCCTGTTATTTTAATTTTTGCATGTAAGTTCACAATATATTTTAGTAATTATATTAGTGTTTCCAAGTACTTTAAAAAATACAGGAAAAAATCTATAAAATAGGAAAACTCTGTAAAACTACACTTTTTTTGTGTGTAGCATTTTTATTTTGGATGTGAAGCAAAATAAATTTTAGTGGAAGACAATATTTGAATTGGTCAAATATGTAAATCACTTACCCAAAATTCTGTATATGGCTTTGCTCAAAAGTTTTGTTGGGTTTAATAAAATTGTATCAGTGCTTTTATCGTATCACAATCTTTAATCATTCCTTTTTCAGGTTTGTTTGGAGCTGAGGTGAGGGTCTCTATCGTCGGAGGAGAGGATGCTCCTAAGGGCAGATGGCCGTGGATGGTCCACCTAAACATAACCGATGCCAGCAAAAAGAAAAACTGGCGCTGTGGAGGCACCATCCTCAATGAACAGTGGGTGCTCACTGCTGCACATTGCTGGGATGAGTAAGTGTACATTTGTCTGTGTTTTCAGAATCATAAAATCCTTTTTTCTTTGACATGTTCTTAATCATCTTCCACAGAAGTGACATCAGCGATTACTAGTGTAGCAATCCACTGCATGCCTTTTATTTAGCCAATGAGGGGGGGGAAATATTGACAACCCATGGGAGGGTTCAGAGTGACCCTTTCTAGAAAATGCACTGGGGCACAATCAACACTACAGTAACTGTACAAATCTTAACATACTCTTGTAAAGTTTTGAAGAACAGATTACTGTGTAAACATTAAATATGTAGTAAAAGCCATTAAGTCCCCCTTCTCTCATTCACATTTCTTAGGTTTAGTGAGAAGCTGATCTACAACATAAATGCAATGCTATGCTTTTTGTACCTGTTAAATTCATTTAAATGTAGCTTACAAGTGTGTTCTGTATGAAGAATTGTATCAATTATACCAAAATTGTTAACATACATTTGAAATGTTTAATACAAATGATATAAGTGTTGCACAGTGTGCTATTACATACTATGAACACTGGCTAATTGGTAAATACATCTTCAAACACAAAATATCTATTATATTATAAAACACAAGAAATAATGCCCTAATATGTATGCAGAGCTCAGATATACTGTATATTGCAATTAATATATACTGTATAAAAACTTGTTAAAGACAGGCATTCCAAAAATAAATAATTTTTAAACATTTACATTTTTGATCTGACTTAACTAGCAACCTCTACATTACAGCACAACAGCTTTAATATACGCTCTTCATTTTAGTCTGTTAAGCAGTAATACTACATAAAACAAGCTTACATAAGGCACTAATTCAATTTTTGAACACCTTAAGCAAACACGATACAGTCCTTTAAATTAAGTTACAATACATCAGCATTCAGCCTGAAAGAAATATCTTCAATTCATTTAGACTCAATTCAGTTTATTTGTATGGCACCAGTTCACAACAACAATTATCTCAGGGTATTTTACATAATCAGGTCTAGACATTACACTATTATAAGGAAAACCCAACAAATCCCCCCTGAACAAGCACAAGCACTTGGTGTTATGGTTAGTCCCCCTCACCAGGAGGGTGAGGGAGAACTAGGGGTAGGACTCAAGATAGCTGACCCAGGTGCTAGTACAAAAAAAAGGAGGTTTAATGTAAGACAACAACAAAGTGACAACATAACAGTGTCCATAATACATACAAGGGAAGGGCAGTGATGACTAGGAGACCAGGACGAACAGGTACACATACACTGATGGCAGGAACTAGGATAGTAGAGGATGTGGACGGACAGGCGAACAAAAGAACCAATGTACATAATATAATCCACCGCACAGAGACTGTCAGCGTGGACGACAGAAGGACATACAGCTAACCGCAGACCTATGAACACTGGCTAACTGGTAAATACATCTTCAAACACAAAATATCTATTATATTATAAAATACAAGAAATAATGCCCTAATATGTATGCAGAGCTCAGATATACTGTATATTGCAATTAATATATACTGTATAAAAACTTGTTAAAGACAGGCATTCCAAAAATAAATAATTTTTATACATTTACATTTTTGATCTGACTTAACTAGCAACCTCTACATTACAGCACAACAGCTTTAATATACGCTCTTCATTTTAGTCTGTTAAGCAGTAATACTACATAAAACAAGCTTACATAAGGCACTAATTCAGCGGCGGGTACAGCAGTCACCTCCCAACCGGAAGGTTGAAGGCTTGAATCTCGGTGCCTGCAGTCAAAGTGTCGTTGGGCAGTGTCCAAAGTGTCGTCCCCCCCGCATGGTTAGAGCCATCAGTTGAGTTGGCGCCGCAGATGGCTACCTTGGTTCTGTACTGGAAACAAATTCCTTGTGTGTAACATACATGGCCAATAAAGGTGATTATTATTATTTCCAGACTTAACCTACCCTTAACACAAAGCATCCCTGAACCCTATCCTCACCCAAACAAAGAGCAGATATGTGGTTTAACGCACAGCATCTGCACTGCATTTGTTCAGGTCAAGCAGTGTCTGGCCCAACTGACTTATAGTGGCAGTGACCTCTGAGAGCCAGGTCCACTCACCTGTCCAACCACTGACACTCTACCAAGATTGTCAAACAAAGGAAAAATACACTACTAATAACCACAAAACAAAAAGAAGCAACAGCAACAGTCAGAGGGAAACAAATCATTAAAGTTGAGTGCCAGTAAAACAAACCAATCAAAAGCTAAAAGATTCTACAAAGGTCCACTGAGCTGAGTGACCTCATAGTTGGTGATACTCCCCTGTGGACTCATCACAGTGAGTGAGCCTTTCCATGTTACACAGGGTTATTTGATCTATGGTTCAAATAAAAATAGTGTGTAATGCAACTTTAAACAAACAAAATGCTGAGTGGCACCAATGTTAACTACACTGAAGGAAGGCTGATATCAGGACAGCCTAGCTTTTGTTATAATTAAAAATAATGGCTTCCCCATCAAAGCCTTTATGTTTACAGGTTCCAGTTCATTTGCCGATGCACTTTCTTTCAACTTTTACAAATATTTACTGGCTCTACAGTATCAGTCAAATGGCCAAACAAGGTGATGCTAAACAAGGTGATGCTAATTCATCCCGCTGTCACTGATGTGCCACATCTGCTGAACCTACATTGATGTTAGAATACTGGTGTGTTGTGCATGCATGTTAGGGTTTTTACAGTTAATGGAGGGTCATCCATAAATGCAGAAACCCAATATATTTATGTTTGTGTTTCTGTTGCCAGATACCCCCCACCTAGTGAACATCGTTCAATGGTTTGGGTTGGCTCACACAGCCTGCAACGTAAATCTGAAAAGTACATGAATATAGGATCCTGCATACTTGGCCCTGGATACTATCGCCACAGTAGTTACTATGTGAATGACATCGCCCTGGTCAAGCTGAGGAAAAAGATAAAATTCAAGGAAAATGTTCAAGCAGTGAATCTGCCCACTACTGAGGACACCTTTGGTCCATCATCTGAGTGCTGGATCATTGGCTGGGGTCACGTTGAGAATGGTGGTAAGTTCTATTCATAAAGTGCATTAGCATATAAAATATATAAGGATTTTATTTTACCATGCTGCATGTGAGCATCTTTCATTTTCAGTGCCAAACAAAATCATTTCTTTCTCAGGAGAGGAATATGAAAGCTACACTTACAGTACATCATTCTGCACAGTGAACATCACACTGAACTAATATGTAAACCACATTTTATTGGTAGGATACTTTAAATAAACAAGATATGATGTGTTAATTACTGACCTTTGGTCAGAGCCACCATTTCCCCCTCTTTCCAGTCTATATACGCTAAGCAGCTACTGGCTTTAGCTACATATTTACTGTACAGACATGACACAGCTTGATGATGAGCTAACAGGAGCCTTCCTTCAGACGAAAGAACGAAATTCAATCTACACAGTCAACTGGAATGGGAAAAAAAACAGGTGCAAGATGATAATTATTTGTATGTATTTGCACGTGTGTCCATGCAGTTCCACTGCAGGATCCCGAGACCCTTCAGCAGCTGAAGATTTCCATCATCCCTTCAAAAGTGTGTAAGGTGCAATATCCTGAGCTGACCTCTAACATGCTGTGTGCAGGGGACATGGCTGGAGGGAAGGACGCCTGCGAAGTGAGTTTTATTATTTAACCAGGCAAAATGTACATTGAAAATGTATTTATAATATAATACATGAGCTGTATGCACTAAACCAGGGGGTGTACTTTAACTTACAGTATACTCCACTACATGCTAGAGGGAAATATACTTGTCACTCTGATAGTTTTATCTGACAGCTGTAGTTACTATTTACTCAGCAGTTTAGGATTTTATGTAGAAAACATTTAATGAGCCTATGTCAGCTGTTTGTTGTGAGTTGTTAAGAATTCTCTTATGTTTTGCTTATGTCTGTACTGCTACTAAAGTAGGATTTTGAATGCATAACTTTTACTTCTAACAGAGTATTTTTACATTGTTGTATTGTAATTTTTAAGGATCTTCTTTCACCCTGAGAAAATGACTTAAAAATTAGATAATATCCCAGAAGCTGACCTGTTCCTCCCTAACTACTATATGAATCTGCTGTGTGTCAGTGCAACAAGTTAAACTCTGGAAGAAAGATTCCAAGGGAACGCTGCAAAGTTTAATGACTAACTCCGTGTGCGTTCTTTGTGCTCCACAGGGGGATTACGGTGGCCCGCTGGTGTGTCGTACAGCCAGGGGCTTTGTGCAGGTGGGCATCATGAGTTATGGGAGTCGTAAAGGTTGTGCTCTCCCAGGCCGCCCTGGCGTCTACACCCAAGTGTCCAAATACCTGAGTTTCATCAACGAGAACATCCACCACGCTGAGGAAGCCTCAACTGAGGTCTAAACTTTCATGAAGCTGAAGCTGCCCGAGTGCTCTCACCCGACAACCTGCCTTCCTCTCTATAGCATCGCTCCTGTGCTGTACTCTCAGTTCATTTCACCTTTTTATTATGGTTATGCTGTTACCCTCGTTTACTCAACTCCATTCTTTGCATTAAAGCTTTAAAGCATTCATTTTGTGTCTATGTGTTTTGGAGAAGCGTTCACATGCTTTAAACACATTAACAAACACAGACATCCATCTCATAACAACAATCTTCTTCCCATGGTGACAAGTAATTAAATACATTTACCTATGTACTTAGTACACATTAGATACAGCTAGGCCATTAGAAAAAGATTTTGCCATTTGCTAAACCACCCTGTATCAATTTATTTATTTTTTGACAGAAGCTAGGCATCGTCCAGCACCTGAGAGCATGGCGGCCTACTGGATCCCCAGGAGAGTCACAAACGAAACAAATGATTTTTACAGATGCAATACACTGTTACTAAAACAGTTTAAAAATCCAGACAAATGTCAGTCAATTAGTACTATTTTAATATATTTTAATGACTGTTGTAACTGACCCCTGGTATGGGGTTAGGTACATCTGACTTATTCCCGTCAAATTCAAATGATGAATTTATTATAATTGGACATTTTAATGGCATGGGTAAGCTGACAGATATACAGTATGTTTAGCATACTAAAATTGTGTAGGTCTAGTAGACATAGTCTCTAAGTGAGCAAAGTGCAAAAGTGTTGCAACCATACCCACCTTTACCTAAAACGAGGCAGAATCTTATGAGCTTGGCTTAGCACAAGACTAGAAAGCAGGGAACTTGGCTATTCCTAACAGTACCAATGGATTTTATTACCTCTGGACAGAGTCTGGATGGCTGTTTTCCCCCGTGTGTAGTCTTTGTGCTAAGCTACACTATATATTTAGCTTGCAGACATGAGGGCGGTATCAATGTTTTCACCAAACTCTCAGCAACAAAGTGAGAGTATTTCCCAAAATACTGAACTATTTAGTGGTTCAGTAACACCATTTTTAGGCTAGCTTTGCACCAAAACTAGAAACCACAGGAAAGAGCTAGCCTCCAAGAAAAGAAAAAAAAAAACCCTTAAAAGCCTTTTAAAAGGTTTTGAATCCTATTTTTTTTTGTTAGCAAGCAAGCTAGTTAACAGCAAAAGTCTGTCACCATATGTCATTTTTTATTTGTGTCAAATACACAAACACAGTGTGCAAATGTGCAAAAAAAATAATTTTAGGTTAGATTTTTCTCCACTTTTGATGGCATTTGGCTACCTTCTAATTGTTGTGCTAAGCTATGCTAAACACTTAGAAATATGCTTTTGATAATGAGCTTTAAGATGAAAATATTTCCCAAAATATCAGTGATCATTTTTACACAATGCACAATTATACAGGCGAGAAGCAGCTTTAAAAACATTTTTGGAACTGTGAAATCACTGAGCAGTTAGTAGACAGCAGTAGAGTGGCCACCACTTTGACCTTAAGTTCGTATATGATTAGGCAGCGGTCAGTGCACTACAAGTAAACCTTAAACAAATTCAACCACATTCATGACAGTAAATAAAAAAATTATAAAATCTGTGAGGATATGCTAATTTTCTCCATCAGCCTGACAGTTATTGAATCTTTAAACTTCAGTGGCTAAGTAACAACTCTGGCCAAAATAACACCTGAAATTTACATAGTCCTTCAACAGAAAAAAATAAAATAAAAGATTTACAGAAAAGAATGAACTCCTTTTCATGACAAAACTTCCCAACTCCTCAGCCAAAAATATCACAAGCTTTTTAATTTTCCTATAAATCTGCATCCCATAAAAATATTAGTTTATGGTTTTGGTCTACTGAGCAATGTCATCCTCACACCATCAGTCTTTTTTTGGAGAACACTCGTCCTTGAGTTTACTTAAAGTACCAGGCACAACTATGTACAGCATATAGTCCAGTATAATGACCCGGCAAATCACTGGCTACCTCTACATGCACACATCAACCTGCTTACTTGATGTTTTTACCCTCCATTTGGATCTTTTTATTGCCCAACACCTTGTTTGTCATGTGTTCATTACCAGCAAAGAAATCAAAGGGAGCCCACACAACAGCCTTGCTGTATTGATCTTTACTATGATGAACATTAGATCTAAACTATTTGTGGTCTGGTAGGACAACTTGATAAAGACCAAGATAGCTGAAATATGTTGCGCACCTACTTCGTTTTATCCATAACAAAATGTTTTGTATGGTATTGTGTCTTAAAATGTTCTGACCAGAGAATCAATCTTAACTGGGTTAGACTTTTACATGTGACAGCTCAGAATCTTAAAAACAGCAGTATAGTCTGTGCATGCAAAGATAGCCATAGTGTTGCTCATAGTGGCAGCTGTGCTTGCTCCTGTAGCGCTGTGCTTGGATCTGGGATAGGCTGAGGGGAGCTGCTGCTTTTCTCTGAGTCCTCCTTTGTCTCATCCTTCTCAGCTTTCCGTTTCTCTGCCTTGGTCTTGAACCTCAGCCCATGGCCTGTCAATCACCGGTAAGATTCATTATTGATCAGTCTATTTTTACATTAATGGATCAATTTCATAAATAAGAGAAAAGCACATCTTCAAATTAATTAGTTTAATTACCAACTTTTATTTGATAAATGTTGGTCAATATAATTTCCAGTCATCAGTGAATCAACTGAAGGACTAATTACTGGGGTGGCTGGTAAAAGCTTTATGGATTCAACATTTAAAAAAAAAAAGCAAGTATTGAAGTGGTACAACAAAAAACTAAAAATGGAAAAGCATCAAGCTGATAATGTGCTCCAATTAAAGCATTTAATATCACAGTAAGCACATAAGTGGAATTTGTTACTGCAAAATGCATGGCAAACACAAGCACCAGCTGTAGCTCTTGAGCACAGGAATATTTTCTCCCCACCCTAGACCCAAAAGCATGTGTGTGTACTGACTTGGACAGTCTGCCACCTCCTTGTAGGCCTTCTTCTTACAGCAGCCTCGGCACAGGTTGAAGACACACTTATTTCCCTGCAGAGCAGAAGAAAAAAAAAAGTGCTTCAGTTGGTGATCAAACATCCACTAAAAATCTATTACTCAAACATTTGTGAAATGAAATGAATGTATAAATGAACTTCATGCATAAATGTCTGAAATCGAACATTTCCTTGAACCAGAGGGGATCTGTGACACTTGTACTGACAACTAACTGCTGCACATATGTACATCACCACCCATGAATCAAATGAAATACTGTACATACACACACTAATTGACTGCTTACCTTTGGGTTCCCACACTGTTCACACTTGATGTACTTTGCTGTGGGAAGAAAGAAGAGAGACACTGTCAGATTTAAGGTCTAGGACCTCAGCACTTGGGGCAGAAAGCGATGGTTCAGACTCACGTCTCTGCTTGGGACAGAAGTTCTTGTTGGGGTTGCGGGATCTCTTCTTCTGCTTGTTTTTGGAGAGAGTGTCAGCAGATCCATCAGAGACCTCTAGTGCCCTTTTCTGGCACACTGTCTTCTTCACCTCTGACCCCTGGCTGTTACCATTGGCAACTGGCTCCTTTGGCCTGTAAGGCAGTTTTTTACTATCAGGATAGATTCTCCTTTTATAGGTGATGTGCAGCTGTATGACGACTTACTGAAACCATCTTGTGAAAATTATGATAGAGAATGTTAAAAACAAAGTGTGGTAACTCACACAGGTCTAACATATGGTTGGCAGATCCAGTGGGGGAAAGGCAGGCAACCCTCTGTCTCTTCCAAATCTTTGCCTCTTGCTATCTCCTCCTGTACAAGTAGAGATAAAGCTACTGGATTAGAACACCACTGATAGTACTTCATCCTGTTAGTACTGCAGTCTGCTTACATACGTCTCCTGTATAATACCAAACCCTGTGTCACTGATAAGACTGGAAAAGGAAGCAGTGCTCATAAAACACAATCTCTTCAGGATCCTCTGCATGACAGTGGTCACATGATCAACATGAATAGCCAAGCTAGCACTAGGTTTGTCCTCTGGCTCTGATTAGCTTCCTATAGTATGAGTAACGTTAAGCCAAGTTAGAAGTATATAACAGAGCCTTCACCTGTTACAATCACAATGAGTATCTAACCCTTACTCATTTCAACTTGATGCAGGCTATGTTTGGTAAAACGTGTCCAGCTGACCATGACTGTACGCTAATGAACAAAGCCAGTTACTGTCATACACTGACACTACTCACTGCACTGTTGGGGTGAACTGATGTTACCTGGCAGCGCAGTCTCAGCCGTCTGCTGACATCAGCCAAACACTCAAGGGTCTTCACTTTGGCCAACTCCTCCCTCAGGTCTTGGTGGATCTGCAGTCTATATTCACACACACACACACATATACGCTGTGTTTTCATTCTTTTTAGGGACTTTACATTAATTTCCCGTAGCCTTAACCATAACCACTGCTTCCCTAACACCCATCACCTAAACCACGTTGCCACCCTAAAATTCAGTGATTTGCTTGTGGGGACTAGCTTCTGGTCCCCACAAGGATGGCCGAGTCCCCACAGTGTTAGTGTGTTAACAGGTTTCGGTCCTCATGATGCAAGTAATACAAAGGCACGCACACACACACACACACACAGCAAATACAAAGCCTGCAGACGAGGTTAAATGATTCAGCTACTCGTCATATATACATCAGGCAAGATGCATGATCTGAGCTGCAGGACACTGTTGCTAATTGCATGTGCAAAGAAATCCTACATTTCATTCAAATGTTTCACAAATGGGTGTGAATGAGACCGTACTACACAAGGATGGGTAAAAGCCATAAACACAGTATCATGACATCAATATATGTATTCTATTTTGTTTCTCAATTTTATTGACATGAATAGTAAAAAAAATAAAATATTTAAACAATGTCTGTTATGGGCTGATGAGGCTCTTTAAACAGTCACCATATCTCAACACACGTCTGCAAAAATAATTTATAAATCTAACATAACCATAAAGCATTCCTTCTAATAGAAGACATTATTAAAGAATGGCTACCATGGACTGATGAATATCAAAAAAAACTTTGAGATGACTCTGTAACCCTTTCCAGCTACACACAAATCAACAGCTCTTCTGAGATCTCTTTTTTGCAAGGCTCACATCAGCTGATGACGCTTGGGAATAGCACACTGATACCGATTGTGTGCTCTTATAAGTCAAGGTCATTCTAAACCACACCTCCATTCTCGTTTCATTGATTGGACTCCAGGTTTGCTAACACCTGACTCCAGTTGACATCAGAAGCATCAGAAGGTGTTGACGTTACTTTTTTTTTTTTTTTACCATCACTTTGTATGTTTAATGGGTGTGTCAAATAAAAACATGAAAGACCATGACTGTGTTTTATCAGCTGTGAAATATTGTGTTTGTTAATATTTGTGACTTTGGTGAAGCTCATTTCATGACCAATTGCAAAACAGTGTTATTACTTTTTCTTGTGACTGTAATGGTAGTTTCTCTGATAAAAAGGAAACTACTTGCAGAGTTCCTCAAGGATTTTTTGGGTCCATCGTAATTCATTGGTTTTATCAGTGACTTGCCTTATGCTGTTAATGATGCTGATACAGTCACGTATGGAGACAATAACAATCACAGTACCAATGACTAAATGGGAAAAGGATTTGCTAACTATTGCCAAGAAAACAATCTTTCTAAAGTGGAAATCTAAAAACTCATTACACATCAACCACTGGACCAGCCTTCTCACAGAATATATCACACTAGAGAAAGTATCATCTACCCAGAAGAATAATATACTTTTACCAACACTTGGAATCCGTTTCTAACCACTTTTAACTTAAACCAGACACCTGAGGCCGAGGCCACGCACATTCCCACAAACTCCTAAAAATATAACAAGTTGCTTGTTATTTCATTATTGTCACTGTTATTAGACCTCATTGTCCATGCTACTGTTTTGAGTATATCACACCCATCAATCAAACCAAATGAACTGATATTACCTACTCTCCTTCTTTTTTCTCCTCTAATTATTTAGTGATTTGTTAATTTCATTTATTTTATATATCAGTCTGCACAGAGTTGGATAAACACACTTTCATAAACACAACTCTAACTTAATTTAATAATCCCTTTGTTGGTCTGTTGTCTCATCTAAGTTATGTCCTTTGTCTTGTAAATCTTGTGTTGCAATTAAAAAACAACATATGGAGACAACTAACTTGTCCTGTGCTTCACCTACTGTAATTGAAAGTAAATTTAAATGGAGCTGTTTTTACTCAGCTGAGTAAAGACAAACATGTAGAAAATACTGACAGAATAAAAGTATAGTATTCAAAAGTATTCTCTGCTTACGTACCATCTTCCATTATGAGAAATGTGACCCACTCAGTCTGATCACATCTGGAATATTGCCCAGTGGCCTGGTTAATTGCAAATTGCTCAAAATAGCAGTAAGGTTGATTCTTCACCATCAGCTAAGAATGGCGAACTGTGGAAGCTAAGTTGAAATCCAGCTTGTTGCTATTTATGCACAATACAGTTTACAAAAACACATTCCAGTTTTTTTTCCGAGACATTAGCATCTACAGGTTCTTCCTCATAGTTATGCCTCCCGAACAAAAATTACTGGCCATTTGGTAATCCCATGTCCTCAACCAGTTATATGTACACAACAGTCCTGTTCAGAGTTTCATCTGCCTGGAATCAGGTTCCATCAGTAATCAGCAAAACTAAAAGTAGATTCTTTTTTTTTTAAATTATTGAGGCAAAGCTTCATGATTTCAATGCAGACCATGAAATTATTCTGGCATTGTTTCAAATGGAATTAACTAAATAGTATATGTTTTGGTTGTTTTACTGTTTCAGACAAAAAAAAAAGTTACTATTGGGATTTTAATTATTTGGGCTACAGGTCAATTTGAATACTATATGACTGCTGGGTTTGTAAAGGAGCTACAGATTGACCATTGTGATGTGTGTATTGACTGAATTAGTTCTTGTCTATAGTTTTTATGGTTACTTGTGATTCAATTTTGTTTAGTTTCTTTGTTTTAACTGGACCCCAGGAAAACTATCTTCTCTAAGTGGAAGCTAAAGGAGCATTCAGCTAAAACCAATTATGAGTTGTTTGTATGGCTGGATACCTAAGGAAACCTCCTTTCCATAAATCTTTCTGACAACTCGTACAGGGGTCTAATATTTATGTAACTCTCTGAAACCAGTGATCTGACATTCACACCCACTTCATACTGGGACTGGTCAGCTGTGCAGAAGTGAGAGAGAAGCTAAAGACTGAAAATCTCTCTAGTTCTCTTTTTTTCCATTTGTTACCCTACTGTTTTCAAGTGAACAACTGAGTGCATTGCTGGAGAGACTGCTTGAAAATGTGCATATCCCCGTTTTTAAACGATACATCATCTCCCCCCTCTCTGTGACAGCCAGCTTCATAATTCACCTTCCAGTGTGGCACCTTCCAGTGTGGCCATTCGGATCAGGTATAACCACTTTTGACCTCCGTAGCTGGACAGCACATCTTACGAACTAGTTCTGAAAGACCATAAACCAGCTCTTATTATGAAGCAGTCACAGGAAATGAAACGAATCTTTCAGAGGTTAACGCATCAAATGCGTCTACAAAACAAGATCTGGTCATTTTGGTCCTTTTTTTGACAGAGGATCAGCTTGGAATCTGGAAATCATGGAACAGCAGAACAAGAGGCTGTTAGATGAAGAGCTGCAGACACCAAGCAGCACATCTCCAGCTCCTCAGAATGCTCAGTTCACCGTGTCCTGCGATTTTGGGTAAATCTACTCTCAGAACGTGTAGCAAGAAACTAATTCATTTTCAAACATTACTGACTGACATGTTTAATACAATAGAACAGATTTGTCTGGCTGCACTGCAAACAGCACAAATACAGCAGCTGTTTAAGGAGTGTTTGCTGCCCTCAGGATTCTGAAAGCTGTAGTGTTAACCCACATTTGCTGTGACCAGAGTAACTGCAGGTAATGCGAAATCAAACTAAACCCACTAAAATGTTAAGGATTACAAACTTCAATGGAAGAATCTCATCTACTACTTTTTCAAGAAACGGGATGAGGACTAATGCAGCCCTAAAATAACAGCACCTCTGGAAAACCTACCCAACAGGACCAGTCTGATAAAGTGATGATCAACTGTCTTTATCAGTGCTCAGTGAGTGGGGGTGTTACATACAGCCTAATGACATCTATATATACAGTATATGTACACAGACATACACAGACCAGGGCAGACAGACATACGTGTGATGCCAGAGCTTGAAGAGGTGTGCTCGTACGTAGGACAGACTGCAGGGAGGGTACTGTTTTACCAACTCTAGATACTCCTCAGCCATTTCCCACACTGGGGGACTGCGACCCTCAAACACTGCTGGGTTATGGAGGTTCCCCTCTAAAAATAATACAAAGAAGAACTCAGAAATTACATTCAAAACAATCAATGATCTAAGCAGGACTTGACATATCTTCTATGAACAGCAAGGACTTAGGACAAATGTGTATTATGACTAAAATCCTGTTACAAAATAAGGCACTAGACATGCATTCCTAACCTGCACTCATAACTCCCTGCACTCCTGTTTCCTGAATGCAGCGTTTCACATCACTCAGGTGTTGAATGTTGCCATTTGCAAACACTGGAATATTCACTGCCTTCCTGTGGCAAAAGCACACCAGACAATTAGCCATATTATGTTGTATTCCAGGAAAAACTGCCATGATTTGTTAAATTATTACACTGAGTCCACTGGAAAAGCAAATGTTCAGATTAACCATAGTGAAAAATCATAAAGTGGTGGTAGCTCACCGTACTGCCTTGATGTGCTCCCAGCTAGCAATACCTGTCATGGCGCCTTTCTGGTCTTTGGTTCTTCCGTGCACTGTCAGCAGCTGGAAAAAAATGGATGATGGACAAAGACAAATTTCGACCTTTTTAAATTCTTCCTTAAATGGAATTTGGGACTAGTTTTGCAGATATACACAAATACAAAACACATACGTTCACAATTTAAGTTTTAATAAACAGATTTTTATTGATTTTGACAGGTAGTTAACTATAATTATAAACAGAGTTTATATAAACCATGGTTAAGAGTGGATTTATATTTAAAAAGGTGACTGCAGTCATACCTGACATCCAGCTTTCTCCAGCATCTGGGCATAGTGGACTGTCTTTTCAATCTCCTCGAACACACGAATCTTGCATGTGACTGGCACTGAAAGCTTTTCATTGGCTAACCTGACTGTAAAGTAAGAATGGTATGTTAGTTTGAGATAATAGAACTACAGTATACAATAATACATTTTTTTTTAAAAGCACTATGTCAAGATATTTGATTCTTTACAATTTTCAGGTTTTAGATTTTTGTTGTGCTCATACTTGAATAAACCCAACAATGTCAAGACTTACCCATTTTCTCTAAAAGTTCCCATTCATCCTGTAGAAAAACTCCATAGTGCCCTTAGAAACAAGCATCACAAGTCAGTTTTCTTCTCACGACATCATCTGCAAGTCAGTGTCTTTTCTGATACAACCTCTAAGAAAGTCAAGAATTTGCAGTTCATCTCTGTACAAACTACATACATACCTCTCTTAGCTATCATTTGTGGACAGCCCAGGTTGAGGTCAATGGCGTCGCAGTAGTCTTGGGCCAGCAGAGCTGCCTGAAGGAACACCTCCGGATCATTGGCACAAAACTGACACACAGGGAACAGAGCACCAATTTACATCTTACATGAGGAACAGTAGGTAACTAATAGGGACAGGACAACATATTGAAATTCAATATATCATGATACAAAAACATCACAATATGTATAGTTTTGTTGAACGATATACATCATATGGTCGACTTCATTTTTTTATTAAATAAGATAGCCTAACAGAACATAAGTTGATATATCTGGTTGTTCTTTACATAATCAAACCAGTGTAAAACAGGGAACAAAGACAAATATAGTACAAGTATTCCACAACTAGTCATACATTGTTGTCAATGAATTTTTATTTGTACCATGATTTAATCGAATTGTACGCACCATATCGTGCAGTGAATGGTACTGAGCAAAAGTTATATCCATCCCATCCCTAGTGACTAATCAAACAAAGGCCATGCTGTAGGATTTTCACCAGCAACTTCAATCAACCATTATTACCAATCTGTAAACGACCTTTCCTGTATAGCTCCTCACCTGTGTGATCAGAGGTCTGTCCTCCTCACAAACTTCATTGTAGAGGTTTTCCCTCCGGTAGTTGGCATCACGGACAAACACCTGAGCATGCAGCATGGGGGTGTAGCATAGCTGAGCACCATGTCGACGACTAAGCAGGCGCCAGGCCAGTTCACTCTGGTCCACCATGGGTGCCACCACAAAGCTTGCCTCTTTCAGACTTATCCTCCAGAACTCAAAGCCCCGGAGCTTGGCCATCACAATTGACTTGACCACACAAGAGAGCACTAAATTAATTAGAAATCCTGCTAAAAATGTTGATTCCTATTTAATAGCACAGCAAACACTGGGTAAGAAAAGCACTTTACATAATGCATGATAGATACACCTCTGGATTTTGTTGCAGCAGGCAGTGGTTCTACCAAACCCCCAAATTCCCTACTGCCTTGCTGTCAGATGTTTTCAAACAACTGTGTTGAATTTCAAGACATGTCCTGAAAGAAGAGGAGAGAGAGAGAGAAGTTGGGAGGCTAACAACAAAACGGCGCTTCTTTAAACATGTTGCCTTTTATAGCCAAAGACATTCTACCAGGGTTAGCTTTCTCAGAATATGTTTAAAAATATTTAATACAACCAAATATTTCTTAATACTTTAATTAGTTTGCTAGTTTCAAACAAGCAGTAATACATCCCCAAGTATAAATTTACTGACAAACTGGTACCAATTTAAAAGTGAACTTATTCAAATACTTGTAATTTAGCAAACTTTCTTCTTTGTGTATAGAAAAAATCACAAGTAGCAAAATGATGATGCAGAATCAATTTGTAATCTCACTTTTAACTGCAAAGTTTTTAAAAACGATCATATATTTCTGGATATACACCTTTATATGAGATATTTAAGGAAACGCAATGAAGTGTTGGCACAGCTGACACATGCCTTTTAACACTTCCATAGCGATGTACAAAACATAAGTCATGCCGTTAGCAGCATAACTAATAAAGGGTTACTCTAATTTATTGTGATAGCCTAATAAACGATATGGTACACTTCACTGACGTTTCCTTAACCATATTATATGTGAGCCAATGTATGATCGCGTTGCACAAATACAATGAAACATGTCAAAACAATGCAAATGCAACTGTTTCCGGGTAGATCGATATTTCTTTAATCGACTATTCAAACTGGCTATGTTGGTTAGGTGTTTTCTGGTGTTCGCTTTGGTTAAATTGCAGAGATAGTTTAAATGACATTTCTGTCAGTGTTACAAAAGCATCGCACGTAATCTCACAAGTTATCAAAAAGAACATTAACGTCAAGTTCATTTATTTAGGGCACATTTACTATGCCATGTTACACCGGAGCGACATCTGCTGTCGGGAAGTGACATCTGTCACTGAGGAACGAGTGGCATAACGTACCACTTCAGAGTCACCATGTGCTCCTTACACAATAGTGGCATGCCAAATCCCACTTTTCTATCTCAGCATCACTCCCCTCAGCCGCCGAACCGGCAGTCAAATTCAGCTGCGTCAAAAGCTAGCTGTTTATAAGACAATAAAAATGTTCACTTCTTAATGTTAAAAACGATGTTGACAACTCAGAATTGTTGCTAACGTTTACGTGTTTCTAATGTCTGCCTCAACAGTTATAAGCATTTAATGTGCTAGCCATAACATGTCATAGCAAATGTGCCCTAAATGTGCTATATTGTCAGCTAGCTAGGCAAAGACATGTAGGTTAGCACATGCAGCATTGAACACACAACGAAATTAGCAGAAATCTATCACAGCTGTGTTCTTCTGGCATCATCATATACTGCTCTGGTCATGTACTAACTATTTCTAAAAAAATATATACCTTCATAGTTTGTTGATTCGCCGACAGAAGTGGGAGATTTGGGGGGTAACGTTATCCCCGGGGATGCCGGGCGCAGCACTTTCCAGACCTGTGCAACGGCAAAATAGCTCCGGTGGGAAACTTCTTCTAGGACCATGACTCCACCTATCATCTAATTATCGCCCCCTTCCGCTGTGGTGCATAGAACAAACATGAAAACGGTGGAAAATTATTCAGACCCTTTAAAGATAGCAATAGAACCATGTCAGATACTCCTTTATAGGCATTCAAAGTTACACTTAAGTAAAATCTATTTAATGTTTCAAAAGTAGGCTGCCCTTTTTATGCAAAAGAGTGGTCCCTGTGACTGTTAATAAATTGATTCTAAATTGTATTATTGGGTTGTTAGTAAAGTGTGAGTGTGTTGTGGTTGGTTGAAATTGAGCTTTTAATTGGGCTTAATTAATATAAATTTATAAACATGTATTTATGTTTTGTATTTAAATTTTTAGTTGATGCTACGTAGGTATCATCAGTTGTCAGTTATTACCTATAACCCAGGTCTCTCTTTCATATGTTCAGTTATCATTCCACCTTCCCTGATTTTATGTTTAAACAACAGCTTCCATGAAGCCAAAGACAAACCACGTTGTAAATAAATAAAAAGTTCATTTAATATTCTATTTTACAGAAACACACATACAGTACAGTAGAGTACAGACAATACAGACCATATAGGCAACATGGGTTTGAGTAAAAACCAATCTACTAATCTACCACTAACAGCAAGCCATATCTGTCAGGCCATATTGTGCCTTTACTACAGTACTTGATAATTTCTCAGGTGCAAATCTAAAATCACAGTGTGAACTTAGTGCTTTTCGGAGACAAATACAAAATACTAGCAATTAGAGCTGGGTAGTGTTTTTTCATATTAACAGATGTATCAAAATATTCACATTCAACATGTTTGCTAGACCTGAAAGATAAACACAGTGTGATTTGGTGAGTAAAACATAACTTGTTAGTCCACAAGAGAACTCCAGAGAGGTTAACAGTGTTGCCTATTGGCTGCTGTATCACTGAGGTGGTATCTTTTCAAACAGTGGAAAACGTTTGTTGTTTCCTGTTTTTGTTAGCACAGGTCACCTGCATATTTTACAATGGCAATTCCTCTGCTGTTTATCCAGCTCTAGAAATCTGGATCATGTTCAAATCACCAATGTTGTTTACCCATCATAACTTCATCTGACTCACTTCATAGTTATTCATTTCTATGTCTCTAACAATGTGTGTGTGTGTGTGTGTGTGTGTGTGAGCTGCCTGATAAATCATTTTGTGAGTGTGATTTAGACTCATGTGTGATTTCAGTCTCACATGACAATAATTCTGCCATGTTTGCATTAGCAGTGAAATCCCTTGCACCAAACCAGGTGCTCCCTTTTTCTCGCTAAGCTGTGTTAACCAATAACCACAACTAATAACTGCAAAGTGATTTATTTCTGCTTCAACTGCTATTTATTTTGGTGAACTTTGACACATTAAGTTGTGCTGCTGGCCAGTTACTCTGCTGGAGCATAAAGTGCTCCACAACAAGGATTTGCAGACCATTGCGAAATAGGAGTCAGTGGTAACTCTGTGTTTATTGTCTCATTAGCAACCAACAGAGAATGTAGAACAGAAAGCTACTGTCACTTCCCATTGTTTGCATGTTCCCAGAAGGGTTAGTTTGCAAGCAGTAGTAGTCATGCTGATAAGGATTTAGCACTACCTTTGTTGCAAGAATGTGTGGTTGAGCTTAACTGTGCTCCCTTTTGATATACTTTTATTGTTTAACAGGGATAATGCATAAGACTTCATTTAATCTACAGTTATGATCTTTTCATAAAATTTGTTGACACTAAGAATTTCTAATATTGCCAACCTCTAGTTTTTGCTACATTAAGATAAAACTCAACTTGTGATAAAACCTAGAGACTACAAAACTTTACAAATGGTAGTTCTGTAATTGAATTCTCCTATTGTCTCTTATTACTACAAGGCTTTTAAAAATCTAGTGATAGATTATTGCTCTCATAATAACTGATAGTTTACAGTATCTCTTACTATTTTCTCTGGCAGTGGCACAGATGGGTTTAGCTTGGAAGTATAATTCCTTTCAGCATCTTTCATTTCTGCTCACAGACATGTTTCAGGACTAGCGGCCATGGTGCCATTTTGTTGCAGCTCTTTCAAGAACCTTTCCACTTCCTGTGAGTCCAGGGTTATACTCTGTACCCAGTCCTTCCTGTGACTTACTGGCCTGACCTCTTCTATTTTCCCTTTGTTGCTCTCCTCCTTTAACTTCTTCTTTCTCTCCTTCACTTGCTCCTCGCTTTCTCCCTTCTTCTCTTTATCATTAATCTCAGATTTACTGCACAGCTCTGACTTGGCATCATCTGTCACTGTGACATTCTCAAATTTGTCTACTGGCATTGAAGACTTCCTTGTGATAAACAAAAAGTTGCAAGTAGCCAGAACCACAGCAGAGAGGAACACCTCACTTCCTGCCAACAGAAAGACATACATGTAGTTCTTGGTGGCATCCAGAAGCCGGCCTGAGACAGAGGGAAGAGACAACAGGAAGCAGATGAGAGGATAAAATGGGAGAACCACACAGAGAGATAACAATCAACAAAAACTGGTTATTTACTGTAATGCTAGTTTATATCCACAATTAAAAACTCCTTTCCTAATATACAGGTCTGTATAATGCTTATCAGTTAAAATTTCTATATACAAAATGAAAAATAGAAAACTGAAAAATCTAATTCAACTTTCCAAAATAGTGTTTTTCATTTGTCAGCTAAATGTGCAATTAATATTTTCAACAAATGTTTAAAATTTTGAATCTGTAGAACATTAGATCAAAAAACAGAAAATAAAAAATGAGAAAATCAGAGTACTTTGATTTCTGCTCATGCCTTATGTTGTTTGAGAGGGGCAGGATATAGTTTCTAGAAGACAGGGTTGCTGTCCAAAGCCCCTTTTACTCAGAGGTTGTGGCAAACTGCCAGTGATTTGACTGTTATTTGCTTTATGCCCTTTTACACTTAGCTTTAAAAAGCCAGCAAAATGTTCATTTTACACAACTGCCAGAATCCAGGTACTAGAGGCGTGATGTTTATCATGACATCCAATGGTCCGTGTACTTAGTGGCCAATGATTTTTCATTATGGAAATAAAACAAATTAGCTGTTATATGATATTGTTTAATACATTTATAAATGGAATGTGGGAATTACAGTAGACTACAATGTGCATCCAATTTCAGGTTTGTGTGTTGGTTTGAAGGCAGGGCAATACACACACACAAGGTGCACAGCAGAACAGACAGAAACATACATTTTGGCTGCATTCACACAAAATCCTTCCCACGGGGCTGTGCAGAGGTGTGGCTGTGTTTATTCCTGCTTTAGAGCATAACAGTAGTGAAACAATCACAAAATAAGCATTTTAATTCTCTGATTCACTTTGTTCACTTATGATTCACTTATGTGCAGCTGCTTTTCATTGACTTCAGCTCAGCCTTCAATACAGTCATCCCTCAGCACTTGATATGATAACTTGGTACATTAGGCATCAGCACCCAACTATGTAACTGGAGGATGGACTTCCTCACAGACAGACCTCAGGATGTACGTGTTGAGAAAACTACCTTGAAGACAGTCATTCTCAACACAGGGGTTCTCTAGGGCGGTGTTCTGGTGTGTGAAGACAGTCATTCTCAACACAGGGGTCCTCTAGGGCGGTGTTCTGGTGTCATAATAACTTGACACTAAATGTCAACAAAACAAAAGAGATCACTACTGATTTTAGAAGGAAGCACACAGTACACACTCCACCTAACATCCATAGAAGCACTGTGTAGTTAGTGAAAAGTACCACGTTTCTGGGTGTGCACATCACCGATGACCT
Source organism: Monopterus albus (assembly GCF_001952655.1). Lineage (NCBI taxonomy): Eukaryota > Metazoa > Chordata > Actinopteri > Synbranchiformes > Synbranchidae > Monopterus > Monopterus albus. Next base: position 825,596 of record NW_018127972.1, on the reverse strand, counting down.
GACTTGAAAACCCCCCCCCCCCCCTTGTCATCAAGGCACAGTAGTGCCTCCACTTCCTGTTACAGATGTGGCAGGGTCCTCAAAGCATTCTACAGGGGCACTATAGAGAGCACTTTAGGTTTGGTAGATTTGCTACTACTTAATTTCCCTATGCCATTTCTCCACTGCTCCCTGTGCCATGACAAAACAAAATCCAAGAACAGCTCAAATACATGCACTACTGTCACCAATACCTTTTCAAATAAATTGGACACTTCAGTCCAGTTCAGGCGTGCTGCAGTTTTGGCACTTACTGACCTGCACCAGGTGGTCCCACCAGCACAGCAAAGGCCTCCATGAGCAGGACCAGACCAATGGCACTGGAGAACTTCTCAGTACCAACTATTGCCATGAGAACCTCAAACTGCAGCGCTCCCACCATGCCATAGGAGATGCCAAAGAAGATGCAGAAGACCACAAGAGATGCATAGCTCTTTGCCTGAGAACAAATACGAGATTGCATTTAGGCTTTATATCAGTAGGATCCACATTTTCTTTCCAGTTCATAACAAGCAAGTGTTCCCATACCTGTGCACAGATCAAGTCAGTGGCTCCATTGAAGATCATAGCAAAGCTGAAGAGGTAAACACAACGAGGCCGCACCCATTTCAGTCCTGCAATCACTCCACACGTGGGCCGTGCAAAAATGTCAATGAAGCCCAGGATGGTGAGCAGCAATGCTGATTTGGTATCCTCATTCCCCAGCTCCTTAGCATAGCTCACAACAAACACTGGAGGCACAAACAGCCCCAGCACCATGATGGATGCTGCCACAGTGTAGATGACAAAACCACAGTCTTTGAAGACAGAGAAGTCCAGCAGTTTGGCTTTGGGCTTCTTCTTTTTCTCTGATCCTTCTTCTTTGTCCTGTTCCAGGGCCTTGGTCTGGACGCTGTTGGAGGGAACTAGTGGCTTCATTAGAGCCCCACACACACAGCAGTTGAGTAGCATGCCACCCAAGATGAGAAAGCCCCCTCTCCATCCATACTGGTACTGGAGGACCTGGCCCAGTGGCGAGAGGCAGCACAGGGCCACAGGACTTCCTGCTGCTGACAGTCCATTGGCCAAAGGACGCTTCTCACTGAAGTAGCGGTTAAGCATAATCAAAGAGGGTTGAAAGTTCAGGGCTAGCCCCAGACCTGCAGCAAAGGAAAGCAAGTTTAAACTGCCATACACACACAATATATTTTGAATTTGTGTTAAGTTAAAAGTGAGGCTACGTAAATTTTGCTGAACAGAAGTCACTGTGGTTCATCCATCCATCCATTATCTATACCTCATATCTTGAAGAGGGTCATGGGGGCACTGGAGCCAATCCCAGCTGCCACTGGGTGAGAGGTGGGGTACAGCCTGGACAGGTCGACACTTAGAGACAGACAACCACACACACACTCACACTCACTCTTACGGGCAATTTAGAGTCACCAATCAACCTAACCCTCATGTCTTTGGACTGTAGGAGGAAGCCAGAAGCCACGCCGGCACAGGGAAAACATGCAAACCGGGACAACTGGGGCTTAAACCTGGAACCCGAACCTGGAACTTTCTTGCTGTGAGGCAACAGCGCTAACAGTGGGTCACCATTCTGCCCCAGTCACTGGTGTAGATCATGGTGTAGTACATCCTAACATTATAGCATCTGTCAAATGTATCAGCAGACAGTCAGACCTGTAATGACCCCAGTGCAGAGGTAGATGTGGATGATACTGGTGGAGAAGGAAGCAAGGATCATTCCCAGAGATGCAAAGAGGCCACCCACCATCATCACTGGACGACAGCCGAAACAGTTCACCAGCACACTGCACAGAGGACCTGGACAAAGCATAATGAAGTCAGTCAGCTGTGTGTGTCTGGTGTGGTCTGGCACCTATACTGGTGGGAGTTATAGCATGTAAGTGTGGTAGCTTTGGGGATTTTGGAAGCTTAAAAGTTGAAGATGATAAATTTCTCATCTGATTCTGGTTAAACCAGCATATAAGGACAAGTGTTATGGCTCAGAAAACACTGGAGACAGTTGCAAAACTCAGAGGCACAGAGTATAAGTTCAAACATCCATCCATCCAATATCTATACAGCTTATCCTGAAGAGGGTTGCGGGGGACTGGAGCCAATCCCAGCTGACAGTGGGTGAGAGGCGGGGTACCCCTCTGGATTCAGAGCTCACTTGTCACCACACCGATTTTGGTTAAGCACCAAGTACTGACTGATGAATAAAAGAATTTGTCAGGCTGTTATGTAAGACTCAAAATTTTCTGTTAGAAGATTAATGGTATTTTTCATTAGGATTCAGGATTCAGAAGAGATCCTATTAGTAAGTCAGAGTATGCTTATGCTGTGACAGATTAAAAAGAGATTTCTAAGGCTTGTATTGGGTTACATAATACTGTAAGATGATCATGTTCTGGTCTAAACAAACATTTGCCTTAAAAGGAATAGTTAATGTCATGGCTAAAATAACACCCCAAATACTGTTTGTGTATATTTTATTGAAGAAGCAGCAGCCTACCTGTGCCATAGAGCATGGCCAGCAGTATAGAGGAGATCCAGGCAGTGTCACTGTACCCAACCCCAAACTCCTTGATCAGTTCTTTGAAGAAGACGCTGACCGCTTTTGGGAAAGCGTAAGAGAAGCCTGTGATGACAAAACAGCCGGCCAGCACCGCCCAACCCCACCCTCCATCTGGAGCCTTCACTCCCACTGCACCCACGTCCACCACTGCGCCACCCATGATGTGTTATTTCTGTATCTTAATGGAGGTAGATGGATAAGCTAGAAAAAATAAAAATGAGTCAGTTGGAGAGTTTCTCAGTAAATCCATCTAATTCATTTCCACGCCATGAACACTGCCTATCAGCAGTAGAACATATAGGCTATGTATCATATCAGACTGAACATATTTACCCAAAGTACTGTAGATATGTGTAACATTTAACAATGCTATTTAATATTGCCATCACTTTCTAGAATTGCCAGAAACTCTTAAAGCTTTAGATCCATTTGATTTAAGCAGCATCCTCCATCTTGTCATTTTGTCCGTTTAAAGCCCTTTTGTGAAACATATAATTTCTGACGATGACACGCCCTGGTTGAAATATCACAGCGGCAAACACAGTCTGTATTTATAGTACATACAGTAGTGTTTCACTGGAGTCCTAAACATTCAGGGTGGCCAAGGAGCTTTTAAGGCCAAACAGTGGAATGTTCTTGACTGGCCAAGTCTGACACCTGACTTCAATGCATGTGTTTTACTGCTGAAGACCAGTCATAGTAAAAAGAAACATGTAGGTACACAATGCAGATTAATGCAGTACAGGTTTAATTGAGCATTACCAGAAAAGATACTGAGTGCCTGCTGATGTCTGTGGGTGGGATACTTCAGACAGTCATTGACTGCTAACCAATTAAATGTTATCTATGACATTATTAGCATTGTGAGAAAATACTGTATGTCTTCTTTCACGGGGCTAAAATTCCTTAACACTGTAATAATGCTCAGACCTTAAGGCGCTAAACATGTTTTACACCAACTTAAACCAACTTTAGCAAGAAAAGACCAGTTTCAGTAAATTATAACTAACACATTAAGATTTAAAAACTTATTTTAAACAATTACTGGCATGATATTATGCAAAACATCCAGTCAGTATTTGTATCTGTATACTGACTCTTTTCTCTCATCACCTACAGTCCGTCAGTATTTTCAAGCCAACAGTAACAAGAACAGCAAGTCTGATTTACTGATACACTGTATATATATAATGCATTGTAAAGGCCCAGCACTGTCACTGGCCAAGTGATTTATTCTTCCACTGAGTCTCTGGAGCCAGACATGGCTTTCACCACCACAACCACACATTAGCAACAGCCAGCAACATTCCCATAGATTCATGTACGGTACTGTGTGACTGTGGTGATCAGGGTGTTTTTGGCATTTTTAACATCTGTAAAGTTCCATGAAACTTGATTTCTTTCTGGACTTATACAAAACAAAGCAGTAAAGACATTCATTTTGAATAGTGAGGAAGTAGCTAGTGGCTCCATTTGTCAATTTACAAACTCTTGATAGAGCTAATGGAACAAGCTGTGTGGTAGAAAGCAGTTTCAGGCATGTCCCTAGAGCAGCGTGCTGCATTTTTAAACAGTCATAAAAAATAGTCCCCTATTAGTAATATTGTTTGGACTGCAAAATATTCTTTAATAAAAAAAATCATCTCTCCTTGGGTGGCAGATAGATTATTTAAGTTGTATTTGTGTCAGAATCCAACAGTTTGGTGGTACTTTGCTTATCAGCACATAAGTCTATACGCTCTGTCCTTGTTACAGACATTAGTGCCACACAGTCCTCACATGTCTGCCCAACATTAATGTTTTACAGTTGAGTGTTAAAACAGTAGTTATAGTTTGGGGACACTATTGACTGCTTCATCAAAATACGGGAATATGCCTGTAAGTCTCGAGTGGTCATCATGTCACACTACTGTATATTTAACACACAAAATGCAGATAGTATTTAAATAATATATCAACTATTGTTAATATTTTCTAGGCCATTAAAATGTTATGTTTTTAGGTGCTGTTTCTAAAGCTTTTTTATTATCAGCTTTTGTTGCTCAGAAGGCTAATGTTGCTACCTCATGAAATGGCAAGACCCCACTGACGCACCAGAATGTGCATGTCACTGTTATAATTTGGTGACTTGTAGTCGTTACACAAGTATGACAGATGGGACAGCCACTTAATGGTGATGTCACCTAAAGAACAGAGTCCACACAACGTTGGACAGTGATAACATTCAAAGCAGATATATCTATTTATTGATATCTATCTATATTTTTATCTCTCTGTAAATCATGATGGCTGTGTATAATGTCAAAGGTGTCACACAATGATGAAACCACAGAGAATCACAATAATTCAGCTTAAATCAAGATGTGAAAATAGCTTCACAGCGCAACTACAATAGATCTTTAAGAAACAACTCAAAGCATTTGAACGTAAAAGACCACTGTACATAATAATGACATTAATAAAACTGAATATGATATTATGTTAATTTTTTTTAAAATAAAACAATATTAAATATAGACTATAACCATAAGACAATTAAAAAGCTTAAAACCATGTGATCTATATAATAGGCTTATATAAATGTATAAACACACAAAGTAACTGAAAGAGGACATAATTGGCCAACATCACAAATCAAATTCTAAAAGATTTTTAATTTAAGAAAAGGTTATTAAAAATATCAGTAATGTCTAATGCAGTGTTCATAACATCACAGGTCCCATCATGCCCATCAGATGACAATGTTTTCAACTTTTCTCAATTTCGTCCAATTCTCATTGGGTGTTGAGATTTACTTGTTATTCAGGCCACATTGTCAAAGTAAAAGGTTTTGAGACTAAAAGCTAATGTTGCCCTGTTGTGGGTTGGTCACTCCACATACCTCCCTGCATGGTCTGTACATCACTGGCTACAGAGCCTGCGTCTGGATGCGGATCCACACTGTATGCTTACTCTGTCACGACACGCACGGCTGGGTGGCATCATGCGAGAAAACTTGCGTCAAAAATGACAAATCACGCGATATGACTCACATTACCGGTCCAAGATATAAAGATACAGCAATTATAGCTCACTGATGTCACTGAGACGGTGTCCCAAACCAGATTTTCATGTGTAGCCTACGGGAGAGATGAGCGGTCCACAACGTGACAAGCTGTTGTGTGTCTTACCGGGCGATGCTGCTGAGAGCCCTCTCTCCTCCAGCCTCCTGCCTCAGCGCCACAGACTGTCACTAGGGTAGAGAGGGGCATGATGCTGGGTCCTAGTGCCTCAACTACACTGTTATATATATATATATATATATATATATGTAGCTGTCATGTGTTCATCATCTGATTACTTCTTCCCATGTACATGTGCAGACTGAACTTCTTCATCTTCACCTATGTGTTTTAAGCATGGGGGTTTAGACCATTATCCTGTGATGTACTATGATCCAGACTTGTACAGTCTGTGGGCCAATTGAATGAAAAGCCAGTCACATCCTTGTTGCTATAATGGTCATGTTCATGTGGTAGAGCAGCACCTAGTGGCCACAAGGCCTCAGAGCAGCTTCAGTAATGAAAGTAACTAAACAATAAAATAAGTTTTGTACATATACATTGGAGTTTTCAAAGCAAAGTTATATTGTGTGTAAAAACAGCTTGTTCTGGTCTCTACTTGCTGGTGACAGTTTTAAGCTTTAGAAACGACATCATGTAGTCATTAAGTTAACACGACTGTGGGTCTGAGTTGCTCTATGAAGACTTCTGAAACTGTCTGTGAGGTAAAATGTGCCACTAGCTTTGAGGGCAATGTGAGCCAGCCCAAAACACATTTACACATACACACACACACACACACCCTCTCATATACACAGGCTCAACATTATGGACCTAAGATCTCATGAAATGCTAATCTTATGTGGTCTATATTTATAGTGTGCAATAAGTAAATCTTCATCACCATCACTTTTGCCCTGGTGCTGCCCTCTGGAAAAATTTAAGGGGGTCACTCCACCTAAAAATCACCATTATATCATATGGTAGTCACAGCTTTTCATTTCAGTCAATGAACACAACAAATAAGTACTTAATTTATTTACACCATTTTAAAATACACAAATACAGTGGCATTACAGATTAAGAACAAAAAGTTTGGTGGGAGTGGAAAGAAAGATTTCCCATGAATCCACAGTGAAGAGATGCATTGCGGGACATGAGCAGCAATCTCCACTGCACAGTTCAAAGCTAAACTGGACATGACAAAAAGAAGAAATATATGACTAAACCAGACACGGTAGACTAACAAAGTAGGACACAGACGTTTATCCACCACTTTTTACGTCTGTTTATTTTTCAAGTCTGGGTTTTTACATTTTTTTCTTTTTTTTATGCCTAATGAAGTGAGGCATTCCTAGTCCCTACACCTACACACACTCATCATCCGAAACCGTACAGTAGCTCATGTAGAATGGTCGGCAGAGCAGGCACATTCAACACACAATAACAAAACATGTACAAATCAGCACTACACCCTCTTCCCCCTTAACTACAGAAAATTCCCTACAATACTTTGCAACCAGTCTAATACATTTAAGAATTTTCTACTTCAAAATTGGCAGGTCAGGGTCAAAATTGGTCAGTTCAACCCGCTGCACTGATCAAATCTCCTCTTGACAGAAATACAAGTCACTGAGAAGAGCCATGTGAGGCTGGTAGCTCCGGTATTGTTGGGACTCAGCCATACACTCAGTCCATGGCTCTCCAAGACCTCCTCACCTCCATTCAGCCTGTCGTTAAAGCACACTGTCCATTTTCTGCCTGGATTCTCTCATCACGCCAAGGTGGATATCCCTAATCTGACAATTTAGGATTAGCACTGACCGAGCAGGTATGATCCATGTTTTAATTGACTTCTGCTGCTCACATTAAGCCTGATGATTTTTTTTTTTGTCCCTGTGTATCTCTCATCTTATTGTGTTCTGTCTGATCATGCCTAAGAAACAGATATCTATGTGTAAACTTGGTGGAGTTTGCCTTTAAATTTGTCCACTGACAATGACATGTCACCTAAACTGACTCTCTTTACCAAAGTTTTCATAGTTCAGATGTAGTAAAATATTGTGTAATGGCACATACATGATATTAAGTGATTTCGATCAAGGTTAGAAATAATGGCTTGGGCCATTACCCGGTTATAACACATCCTGCACACTGTCACAAATTAAACATCATTGTCACTGTTGTACAGTTTAATGCCGTCTTGGCATTAGCTTTCTGTTTGTAGTGCCTCCTGAGCAAGTACTAGAAAGCCACATCCAGATAAGCAAGTTACAATATGCTGAAATTTTGATAAGGTTTGCAAGATCTAGGTAAAAGCAAACTGCATTTTGCCTCAAAATGGACTCAGACAGATGGTCTGGAGTGAGGTCAAGGAGACAACTGAGTTCAAAACAGGACAAATTAACATGTTCATCCCCGCCACTTTGCGCTTGTATAACCCTAAGAAAGAACCACACAAATGCACACACACAAAAACACATCACTATGCACCTGGTTTAGAAAGGAGATCTCATCCGTTCAGTGGACAGATGGAGATCCCAGCTATTTTAACATCCCAGTCACAGCTTTCCCTAGCAGCACATAACCTGAAGACAGAGAGAAATGTGCTGCATGTTTTTTTTTAATATTATTTACTACAACATCCTGGATCCAATGCACCTGAGGAGGATAACAACAAAAACCCCTTTAACTATGGGATCACTTTTGAAAACAGAATGATAAAAGGCCTTTTGTCCCATTTTAAAAACAATGGGTGTCAGCCTAACTTTAAAGTCAAACCTCAAACACCTTAAAAAAAAAAAAAAAAAAAAGGAAAAGAGAACAAGAGAGAGACTATTGACTTTCAGGATTTGAGAAGTCTTTCAGGACAAAGTTGAGGTGCTGTCTTTTAAAAGTGCCACAATGGATCACATGTTCTCTTGACTTCATAGCTAAGAGACTCATCCTCCATTTTCAAACTCTTGTCATGTCGGGCCAGTGGAGCTGGTGTAAGAGAAGTTTTAATGCTAAAGAATAAAAAAAAAGGAATACCAAAGTTAAAAAAAAAAATTGTGCCAGAGAACAATGACTCCATGGCTTTATCAACAAGGAGGAGGGGGAGTGTTTCCACATCTTCCATGGGAGAAGAAGAATAGAGGCTGTGGCTGCACCTTTGCCAAGGTGGTTAATGCAAACTGCACTCCACCCATCCTGCTCTCTCACTCTCACTCTCACACTCGCACACTCCTGGCTGTGCAACTCTGCCTCTGTCAAGTAAACAAGAGCACAGCCAGACTCTTGTGCACTGGTTGGTAGCTCTGCTGTGTCATTTAAGAGTCCTGTGTGTGTGTGTTTGTGTGTGTGCGGGTGTGTGAGTGTGTGGGCGGAAAGTGGTATATGTTGAGGCCTCCATGGTGCATGGGTTAATGGGAGGGTTTCACCGTGGAGCTGCAGGCTGGAGGCCGCTGGGTGTGACCCGGGACAGAGCCTTCAGAGGACAGAAGAAAAAGGTCATCATCAATCATTAGAAAACAGAAAGGGGAACATAAAAAAGGAAGAGAAACTGATTAGCATAGCATAAAAACAAGTAGAGGGAAGCTGCTACCCTGACTGTCCAAAGGTAACAAAATCCACTGTCCAGCACCTCTAAAACTCACCAACATTTAGCTTGTTTAGTTTCTTTTAATGAGGACTATGCTGCATTCACATAATATCTGCAGAACAGGAAGAACTGGAAAAACATGTGTTCTAACTTGAGAGTGTTCCAATACATAACAAACTGCTAGCCTTGTAATCTTACCTGATGAAACAAAGTTGAATCAGATGCATCAGTGATTTTATTCCATTTTATTAACTAATAAAATCCAGATTTTACTGATTTGTAACTACAGATGTCAACATTTTGCCCCTGCAGGACATAATTGTGAACAATATTCACAACAACATTTTCTGTAACACCATGTCATGGCTGGGAGCAGCAAGTTTCTGCTACCTCACAGTGATGACAAGACTTCATTATGAAGTGTTTTGAGAGAGTGGTGCTGGCCCACATCCAGAGCATTATATCGGGCACCCTGGACCCCCTGCAGTATGCCTACTGGCCCAACAGGGCCACCTCAGACACCATTGCGGCTGCACTCCCCTATTCCCCTTCTCACC
>NW_018127972.1:808749-815369 GCF_001952655.1 Monopterus albus | reverse complement strand
CACCACACAGCTGGTCAAGAAGGCCCAATGGCGGCTGTACTTCCTGAGGAGGCTGAGGAGGTTTGCATGTCGCCTAGAATCTTCAGCAACTTCTACAGCTGCATCATTGAGAGCATCTTGACCAGCTGCATCACTGTCTGGTATGGAAACACTACTGCTATGGACCTCAATCGCCTGCAGAGAGTGGTCAAGACTGCGGAGAAGATCACCAGGACTCCACTGCCCTCTCTGCAGAGCATTTACAACCGCAGGGTGCGTAGGAAAGCTGCCTCCATTCTCAAGGACCCCACCCACTCCCAGCACAGACTGTTCATACCCCTGCCCTCCGGTCGGAGGCTCAGAGATGTGAAATGCAGGACCACTAGACTCAAAAACACTTTCTTTTCCCTCTGCCATCAGACTCTAAACAGCTGACTCAGGATATACCTCATGTAATTCCATCAGTACTGTTTGCATACTCATCTTACACATGCATAATGGCACACTCACTGCTGAATATTTGCATCCCATGGCTCCCACATAGTATATATTCTCTCTGCATTACATTGTGTTCTTGTTGTATTTTTATTTGCTTCCTTCACTTGCTGCTTTAAAGTGCCTTCATTTTGTGATTTTACTGCCTATTTAGATTTGTGTTATTGCTCATCTACTTTATATTTCACTTGTATTATGTAGCATTCATGTGGACAGCAAAGTAAGAATTTCATTGAACAGGGAAACATGTTTCCTAACTGTGCATATGACAAATAAACCCTTTGCCATGCTGCTAACATAGCCTAATCTACATTAGCACCTATTTCTACCACCAGTGTGTCGGCATTAAACACTGTTTAAAATAAAAAACACAGTTTAACATCCAATAGCCTAACTAACAAAAACACATGGTGTGTCATTATGGTGTGTTTGTAACTATGGCCCAAATTTGACAGTGAATTTCAGTCGATGCACATGCTAATATGGCAAACAAAAGTCTTCTTCACAGGCGTCCACATCACGATCATCCTGTGATTGGTCAAGGCAATGCCTTTGCTGGATGATGTCATGTCACATGTGGTAAAAGTTGAACCACATCCAACTTTTTTTGCACCACAGGGCTGCGTCATTTTGCTGGAGCCCCCTGCAGTGCTGGTGCTGGCTACAGGGAACACAACCCTCCATAGAAATGAATTGGGAGAGCTGCGTTTTTTTTTTTTTTCCACACCTTTGAAACTCAGTCTGAATGTGACCTTAGGCCTATGGATTACCCTGAGTAACTGGAACAGTATTAGGGACTTAAGGGGAAATCAAGCTTTGTGCATACCCTTGTGTGCATGCAGACACAAACAAGAGGCGTGCACAAGCTCCTATTCATACATCAAATTGAGGGTCTCCCCCTCCCTCCCTTCTGTCCATGTATGCCGTTTCCAAATATTGCGGCACATGCACAATTGGGGTTTTTGCTGTGTGGACTGTCAGAGCAGACAAACTTTTGGTTCAAACATACTTAGTAATTAAAGATGATTCTGATGATGTGTCAATCTGGTTAGACCACTGAGCACACATTATTCTATCCGTCCAGTAGCTATATGTGCTTATCCTACAAATTATTTTACAACATTTAGTTCAAAGCAAACTCAAATGACTCCATGCTGTGTATGCGTATTTACCTGTGAGGCGGACATGCGGGATGCGTCCTGGCGTCCTGTCAGGTCCGAGGATGAGATGTTCACAGGTGCTCCACGATGAAGACGCATGCTTACTTTCCTCTCTTTCTCCACACCTGAAGAACAAAGAATAACTGTTTAATTATCACAGTCGGAGAGTGGAGAAGCCAAGACTGTAGTGTTTTACTAACTCTGCTTTTATGTCTAAACTATCAGTCAGGCTAAAAAAAGACTGGCAGCTGTCAATGAACACTGAGATGTGACTATAGTAGGGCTCTACAATAAATCGTTTTGTGAGTGTGATTTAGATCCCTGTGCAATCTCAGACTCACGCGACAATGATTCTGCCATGTTTGCATTAGCAGGGAGATCACTTGCATCAAACCAAATGCTCCCTTTTCCTCGCTAAGCTGTGTTAACCAATAGCAGGAAATGTGTTACAACACATGACAAGCTGGAGGAGGGAAGAGAGGACTGATCCAAAAACAAATCTGATATGTTTGGCACAGTCACAGATATTCTGTGCCCTCTTATAACTATTTTTCAAACATTGCGCTGCCTGCCTTGTACACCTAGTGCCGAATAGCAGTTGAGGCAGAAATAAATCACTTTGTGGTTATTAATTAATGCAGTTTAGTGAGGAAAAGGGAACGCTTGGTTTGACGCAAGGGATTTCACACTAATTGAAACACAGCAGAATCATTGTCACATGAGACTATGATTGCACAGGGATCTAAATCATGCTAACAAAATGATTTATCATGCAGCCCTACACTGTAGTAAAGTAAATTAACCGAATTTTTATCAGAAAAAAATATATTTGTACAAACAGATGAAGAGCTTTAAAGAGACAATAAACTGATTGAAATATCAGTGGTTGTGAATAAAATGGAAATCAAACTGGAAAACTAGAAATTTATTCAGCAAGTTATATGAAAAAGTCTTGTGACACACCGAACATCCGTGTAAAGTCAGAATTAATCAAACAGGCATCAGCTGAAAATAAATGTAAACAAGACACACTTGAAAAAATGACTTTTGCATCAAGTACCACTTTACCATTTCCTGTAAAAAGTGTGTGTGCATGTGCTGACCTGGGTGTGCTGCTGGGTTGAGTGGGGAAGGGGCTGCCACTTCCTGAGCCACCCTGGCTCTACCTGAGGCTGAGGGCATGCCCCTGGCCCCGGGGTTCCTACTGTGCCTCAGCCGCTCCTCCCGCTCTCGGCGCTCCCTCTCTGCATCCTCCACAGCTCTGTTTGCACCCTGAAATGCACACCAAAGAGGTGAAGATGTCACATGCCTCCATAGAGTTTGAAACAAAAGATTTTGAAATTTAGTCTCCGTTCTATTTTCCAATATTTGAACGATTCTTTGTTGTTGGTCAGACTGGTTTGGCTGAAACATATATTCCTGGCTTTACTGGGCAGTTAACCTTGTACATAAAGTACCTCTTTTTTTTGGCTTCAAATATGTACAGAACATTTCAATAAATATGAAACAAAAATGAGCAGAGGCAGTGTGTTTATCATTTACTGTAAATACACAAAGAGAAATACTGTATCTGATGATCACATCTCATGCAACTGAAAGAAAAGTCTAAGAAATGGACTACTGAGTTTGAGATCTGCTTGTCACACAACAGGTTTAGAGTTGTGTTAATGTCAGAAAAAAATACTGTTGTTCCAGCTGCAAACTTCAAGTGTGCATTATTCAGCTGTTGTTGCAAAGGGCCCTCTGAAACTGTAACCAAAGGAAGAAACAAAAATCCTGTCAGAGTGAAATAAATCCCCTCAGTGTGGAAATATAACTTACAAATTTGAGCATGTTCCAGTCGAAGACATAGTCGTAGGAGAAGCCCTGTCTGTGGAAGAGGTTCCTGAACAGCTGGCGGAGATACGAGTAGTCGGGTTTGTCGTCGAACCGCAGCGAGCGGCAAAAGTTCAAGTAGGTGGCAAACTCCGCTGCAGAGATGAAGAGGATGAGAATTTTCACAGACAGATATTACTCCTCACGCCTCCAAAAAATTAAGCACTGAAGAACTTTGAGCAGGGGCTTTAGCACAAGAATATTTATGGTTTGGATCAATGTTAATATAAGGAATCCTACACATAATTCATAAAAGATGAGAGGCAAGAGTCAAACATACATGGATAGCCTTTGCAGAGGACCTCAATGGGCGTGGACATTTTCTTCTCACTTATGCGTTCGTACTTCTGCCTCTTGGTAGCGGCTTTGAGGCCTTGCCAGGGCAGAGAACCCAGGTTGAAGTACATGAGAACATATCCCAGCGACTCCAGATCGTCCCGTCTGGACTGTTCTGTAGGCAGAGAGGGAGGAGATCAGCAGCTCAGAAGGGTATGATTTATTCTTTCATGGCATAAGTCAGTGATTTTTTTATACTCTTACCAATGCCTAGATGTGTGTTTATGGAGGCATAGCGGGCTGTGCCGGTCAGGTTTTTGTTCTCACGATAGGGGATGTGCTGGTGTGTGCGGGCATCGCGGTACTTCTTGGCCAGGCCGAAGTCGATGATGTAGACCAAGTTGCCCTTCTTACCCAGCCCCATCAGAAAGTTGTCTGGCTTCACATCTCTGTGGATGAAATTCTTGGAGTGGATGTATTCAATACGGCTGATCTAGATGGAAAGAGCAAAAGAGAACTTGATGTCGGCTTTAACAGGCAAACATGGTGGAAGAGAGACAGATGCAAGTCCCAGAAAGCTGTAGTTAAAAAAAAAAACAGAACTAAAAGTACATGTCAGAGTTCAACTTCAGTTTTTGTACAGATTAAACAAGAAATGGTGCTATCAGACAGATTTTGTTACCTCTAGACAGAGGCTTTTTATGCTAATCTTAGCTAACCAGCTGCTGGTAGGAGCCTTATAGCCAGATCTAAAGACAAACACACTAACATTTGTAGGACACTATTCTAACAATAACAATAGCACCCTGAGGTTAAAATACAGCAAAACAACCATAATAAAACAAACAAACAAACCACAAATCAAATTAGGAACTAACAGACCCTATGGCTAGCAGCTTCCTGTGTGAACCAACCCTCCACCTTCCCCTTTTCTCTTCCTGTCAGTTGCTCACCATCTGGTCAGCCAGCAGCAGCACCGTCTTGAGGCTGAACTTCCGAGAGCAGAAGTTAAACAGATCCTCCAGGCTGGGCCCCAGCAGCTCCATCACCATCACATTGTAGTCGCCCTCTGCGCCACACCACTTTATTGTCGGAATACCCACTAGAGGACAGGAGAAAGCAGAAAACAGGGAAAGGGCTACATTTACAACTTTGTTTATTTAGTCTATAATAAAAAGGGTCTTAAATTTTACAGATGTTCAGCTGACAGGGTTTTTCATAAATACACAGTGATCATAAACTGTGGCTGCTGTGTTTCTTCACTTCCAGCAAACTGTTTTTCCTGTGCGTCTGCTGACTCACGACAGAAATGAAAATGTCTTCACTCCCTCAAGCACTAAATCAGGCAATACCAGGCCTTTCCAAAAATATAAATTGCATGAAATAGGCGGACAACATTGCTCTATATTTATCGCAGGCCGCTGAATCGAAATCGAATCGAGGCATATTTTTAAGTGGCAGCATGTGCTTTAGGACAGACCTTATGATCATACACTTCCATCATATGAGAAGCGCTTAGATGCTGCTCACTGCTAACTGACTGAGGAGAACTTTTCAGCTCTCTGACATCACATCTCAACATTCATTGCACTTGTTATTTTTAGGGATATGAACACATTCTTACAATTTGACACATTTAGGGACCAAAATTTCTCTGTCTCATATACACAGTGCTTGACACAATTTTGAAATGATTGTCAGATACAGTGTAATGCTACTGTAGAGAATAAACCTGCTAAAATCAAAGCCTTGAACATAAACGCACACTTACCCCCCCCCCACCCCCATGGAGTGTTAATGCAGAGTCCAGCTGGTTTGGTAGTAGCTGGTAACTGACTGATGTTGCCAGGGCGAAGAGGCCATCTGGCATTTCCTTGCGCAGGAAACAAAATGCTGCTACTCAGCACTTGCACACACATACCCTCTGCATCAGCTATTTATATACATACAAACATAAATACACCCAACACTTTGGGTTAGCCACCATGTCCTAATAAATCCTACCATGCTGAAACAAAAATATACAGTGGGTACAGAAAGTATTCAGACCCCCTTAAATTTTTCACTTTGTTATATTGCAGCCATATGCTAAAATCATTTAAGTTCATTTTTTCCCTCATTAATGTACACACAGCACCCCATATTGACAGAAAAACACAGAATGTTTGACATTTTTGCAGATTTATTAAGAAAGAAAAACTGAAATATCACATGGTCATAAGTATTCAGACCCTTTGCTGTGACACTCATATATTTAACTTAGGTGCTGTCCATTTCTTCTGATCATCCCTGAGATGGTTCTACACCTTCATTTGAGTCCAGCTGTGTTTGATTATACTGATTGGACGTGATTAGAAAAGCCACACACCTGTCTATATAAGACCCTACAGCTCACACTGCATGTCAGAGCAAATGAGAATCATGAGGTCAAAGGAACTGCCTGAAGAGCTCACAGACAGAATTGTGGCAAGGCACAGATCTGGCCAAGGTTACAAAAAAAAATTCTGCTGCACTTAAGGTTCCTAAGAGCACAGTGGCCTCCATAATCCTTAAATGGAAGACGTTGGGGACGACCAGAACCCTTCCTAGAGCTGGCCGTCCGGCCAAACTGAGCTATCGGGGGAGAAGAGCCTTGGTGAGAGAAGTACAGAAGAACCCAAAGATGACTGTGGCTGAGCTCCAGAGATGCAGTCGGGAGATGGGAGAAAGTTGTAGAAAGTCAACCATCACTGCAGCCCTCCACCAGTCGGGGCTTTAGGGCAGAGTGCCCCGACGGAAGCCTCTCCTCAGTGCAAGACACATGAAAGCCCACATGGAGTTTGCTAAAAAAACACC
>NW_018127972.1:806490-808511 GCF_001952655.1 Monopterus albus | reverse complement strand
ACAACAACTCCTTGACTGTTCTTGAATGGCCCAGCCAGAGCCCTGACTTAAAACCCATTGAGCATCTCTGGAGAGACCTGAAAATGGCTGTCCACCCACGTTTACCATCCAACCTGACAGAACTGGAGAGGATCTGCAAGGAGGAATGGCAGAGGATCCCCAAATGCAGGTGTGAAAAACTTGTTGCATCATTCCTAAAAAGACTCATGGCTGTATTAGCTCCAAAGGGTGCTTCTACTAAATACTGAGCAAAGGGGCTGAATACTTATGACCATGTGATATTTCAGTTTTTCTTTTTTAATAAATCTGCAAAAATGTCAAAAATTCTGTGTTTTTCTGTCAATATGGGGTGCTGTGTGTACATTAATGAGGAAAAAAATGAACTTAAATGATTTTAGCATATGGCTGCAATATAACAAAAAGTGAAAAATTTAAGGGGGTCTGAATACCTTCCATACCCACTGTAAGTGTGCGCACAGTTGTGCTTACGGAGACAAACAAACAGTCTTGTCAGCAGTACACCCTGAGTCAAGCAGACTATTTGCTATTAAGACAGAGCATAATTAGTAAGGCCAGATGCCAGCAAAATAAAACTTATTTAGAAACTTAAAAAGTATGCCATGGTGATCTGTGGCCACCAGAGCAGTATGGGCTCCAGACCTGCTACCATGAAACCTCTCTGGTGACAAATGTTCACACATTCAGACTCATAGTAATAGGTTTTTTTCTTGCCTCTCCCATGCTGGAAGCCTGTGGGGATGTTAAGAGTTGAGTACATATTATACACACCCAGCTCCAACTGGGAGGTATTTTTCTCATGTTGCCAGTATGTCCACACTGGTGCATGACACTTTTTTAGCCATGCTAGTAATTTATCATCTGTTGGTCCAGTTGAAACTGTTATGACATTTTGTACAGGCATTCATGGTTCCAAGAGAATGAAACATACTGACTTTGATGAGGAGGAAGTACACATTTTTAACATTGCTAAAAATGCTAATTAATACAATATTCAAAGAAATTCCAACTTATACAACATTAATTATGTAACGTCATCTTCCTTGGCTAAATTTACTTAGATAATTCAGTACCTGTTAGCTATGTTAGCAATTTCTTTACTTGTAAAATAGGCTACTTTCTGCAATCTCTTCTCTTACCATTCACAACACTTACCTCCCAATCTGTTATAGCCTGCTTCATGTATTCTTTAATCGATGGCTGTAAACTCAAGTCAACTGTTATTTTTCTGCGCATACAACTCATCCTTGTTTTTACAATCATTCCAGAGGTTATGCTAGACTTTCTCACTGTCCACCATTTTAACAGCAAGGTTAATAATTTGCGTTTATCCACCATTTAATTTTTTTTTTACAAGACATTTAATAGCATTTAAGGTGAGATTTCCTGTTTCTGACGTATTCACTTCTCCAGAAGGAATCCGCTGCATGCACGCACTCCTTCTGCACCAGAGACGCAACTGCACCCCTCTGTAACCCACAGTGGACACAGACATGGCCTCCAGTTTGTGGCTCTGCAATGCGCTGTCAGCTCCCAGATAACAATATGTACGCTCTGTAAAGAACTTGGTTCACAAAAGGACCAACAACTGTCTTACAATTGCAGGATGTGCGTGTACATGGTGTTACAGTATACAGTACCTCCACCCTGCATCATCTTGTAGATTTTGCTCTCTATGTGGAGCTGTGGGTGTTTGGTCTTCACACATTCCAATTTGATGGCTACCTCCTCTCCAACAGAGATATCCGTACCTAGTCAGAGACATACAGAGAGAAGTTAGCTGCAAGGTAACAAAACACATCACAGAACAACATATTTTACCAAGATGATCATCTAAACTTTTAACAAGCTACATTTACTATAGAACCAAAGTATTAAATGTGACCGTATCTAATCTGGAGTACACACAAATCAGAAGAGTACTGCTGCAGGTTCAAGTCAAATGAAGTCACATTCTTTACATCATGTTCATCTAACTTTATCAATTCTATGAAGCAAAACTG
>NW_018127972.1:804602-806458 GCF_001952655.1 Monopterus albus | reverse complement strand
AGGGAAAGAACAAACACACATCATTTAGACGATGTATGGAGTAGAGAAGGCCTGCCTGGGTACACATGAAAATATTGGTGGTTTAAACAGCAAAGCAAGCCAAAATGTTAAAGAAACCAGCAGTGCGAACTGTGGGTATTCTGCTCTTCTTTCATGTATCTACTTGCATGCACAGCCCAAATGCCTTACGGCTATTATTATACTTTCATTTAACTCCTTTGTCAGACATGAGGATTTTGGGACTTGTCCACCTGAGAACACACGCTGCTGCTGGGCGTTGCTGCTAATCTGACAAATCAGTGCTTCAGATGGTTCCTTCCTAAATATGGTTATAGGGTCCAGTTCCCTCTAAGCAAACACAGCAACTAGACACCAGGATACATAATCCTATTACACACACGGTCTCATATGGGCTCCAGTTCAATTGTTAAGGCTAACAGCCGCACCAATGGAGCGTCACTGATTTCTCTGTATGATGTTGTCTGGGTAGGCTGAGCCGCAACCAGGGCCATAACAGTTTAAAGCTAACGTGCTACAATTTATACTCAACTGTTAAAATAAAGCTGACAAAAAGCCTGTATATTTGTGGCTGTACAATATGTAAGAGGTGCTGTGACAAAGTTTCGCAATGATGCAGGAAAACAGCAGCTGAGCCTGACACAGGGCAACACTGCCGTTTGTCCAACTAAAATGAAATGGCATCTATCTACCTCTTGCTAGCTACCCAGATCTGCATCAGCTTCAGTGATTTAAAAAAAAAAGGTCAATTTACCTAAACAACATTCCTCTGACCTTCACTGTATTGACAAATAGCTTGTTTTGCCTAGCAAACTGTTCAAAAGCCAAACATGTCATTTACAGTAAGAGTTGAAATGATTAACTGGTGATTAAAAACCATTTCCAAATCATTTTCTGTGAAATAATTAGTGAATAGACTAATTGCTTCAGCTCTGATGGTGTCTGACAGAAGTTGCATAATCTCACCTTTCATCTTGCAGCTCATAGTCATTGATGATGATCTTAATTACATTAAACCGTATAATATTCACTGTGAATATCTGCAATAATCAGTGTGCCAAAGTCTCCCATCAAACTCCTATAAGGTAATTTTATGACTGCTTGATGTCATTGTATTACAAGTAAAACAGTCTAACACCACTGGTATTTATGTTGATCAGAAGAAAATTAATCATTAAAATTTAATTGATCAAATTAGCACTTGTATATTTGCTGGCTTATTCTGTGTCATGTTACTGTAATATGAACATCAAGCAAAAGACAGAACACTAAGTAAGCATTTAAAGGCATAATTGTGGCAGTGATAACATGTCATGTATATTACAAATTTATAGACTGAATTGCTAAGAAAATAACTTGCGGATTAATTAATATTAATAATAATAACTGCAAATAGCCATTTCCTGCAGCCCCAAACACAGAGCTTTAATGTTTGTATTTAAAGCATGCCCTTTGCTTATAGATTTAACACACTTTACACTGTACAGTTTTGTGCATCAGTACAGACACAATGAATTTTATAACTCGGACATGTTGTTGCACTTTGTGCTGTAGCTGTAAAAGTGTCTGCAAAAGGCTCTTCCTAGATTGAGCAACTCATTTCAGTGTGCAATTACAGGAATGTGATTTGTCTGGACAGATTTTCTGGAGAAATGCAGCCCCTTGTTGAGCTTCTCAAAGAGAGGGTTGTGTGTACACACATGTATATTATTGGTAAAGCACTGCATGTGTGTGTTTTTATCTTGAGTACTGCTGCTGCCCAAACATGTTCAGACACATCCCTCTACACTTGTGCCCCAAGCAACAGAGGCAAACTAGTAAGTAGCACATCTTAAATA
>NW_018127972.1:803686-804535 GCF_001952655.1 Monopterus albus | reverse complement strand
TTTAAGCACATAAACCCCCCCCAAATTACAATTAAAAAAAAGCAGGCTTCAAAGTTTCTGAGCTGTCAGAGATGACGTCAGATTAACCATTATACGGTAATCATCATCAACTGTCACACGGTGAAACCACAGAGCTTCACAAGCAGAATGGCACAAAGGCAGGAGGAAACTGCGTCAGTTTGAAAACTGAGTCACCACCAATATCAGTCTGAGCATGTCTTACGTTGTCTGTTGTTGTTGAAGCCCTAAAACAACCTGGCTGTTAGCATTGCTTATGTAAGTGGACCCATCCCTTTTAGTACACAGTGCTAAGTCATTTCAGTTTACCTAGATACACTCCAGGGCAGCATTTGGAAGGTTGCAACTGTTTTGCTCTGCACATTCAATTTGAAATAACATCACAGATACTACAATAAAGTGTCAAGTCTCAGGTTCACATCAATATAGAAATAACCAAGTTTGAGAGAGCCCAGAAACAGCATCACATTGCAAGGATAAAACAAAAAAGTTAACCAATTGCAGTTGTAGGTTATTTTAACATCAGTTCATGCATAAAAAGTGTTAGGTATTTTTAGTCAGATAGAAATTGGATAGATACTTTATGTATTAGAAATGTTTAGTGGAGATAGGATGTCTAGTTAGACTGTTAAATGCTTAGTCATGCTTATGAGTTTCTACAGGGTACATCTGGTCAAGGATACTAGAGAGAAGAGTTGATGACTGTCAGCAGACAGGGTGTTTAATATTATTATTATGACGTGTATAACTGTAGCCTTAGCCATAATATGTTCTTATGTTTAAGTCATGACATGTTACTAGAAGTCGTGTGAGAATGTTTTTAGCTACACA
>NW_018127972.1:799276-803654 GCF_001952655.1 Monopterus albus | reverse complement strand
CTTCATGTTTTGACTACTGCTATGACCAGCTGCAAAGCTGGTGAGAGAGACGTCTTGGTTGACGTTTCTGTGTAGTATGGGGCTAGCCCAACCGAGGGGATATAATGTATAGGCCAGGTGGGTTCAGGGTCTTTCATCTTACATCTGCATGCGTGCAGTTTGGAGGTGCAAGATACCTGAGTGTGTAATGTTAATTTTTGCCTGTGTTCATGGAATAAATCAGCACTGTTTTGTAGTTACTTGGACTGTCTCGTCTCTCAGAGTCAGTATGGTAAAAAGTACCGGGTACAACAGAAGGCTCACACATAACTCAGAGTGAACAGAGAGATGAGCTGCCATTTACAGTGAGGTGGAGTAGAGAGGTGACCATGTGGTGAAAAAGATAATAATGAGGCTAAATAAGAAGCGAAGATATCAAAAGAGAGATGTCAGATGCAGTTGGTTTGCCAAAATCAACAGTTGGCTACATACTAAATAAGCAGGCATGCACAGGAAAACTAGAAAATGGCAAACAACCTTGTAGACCAAGGAGACGCAAGCCTTGTGACTGGGTGTGTGAGGTACTGGTTAGACAATGAAATACAATACAGGACAGTGTGAGTAATGGATCCATGAGTTTCAAGCATAGGTGTCTTTAGACAAAGCAGGAGAAGCATCTGCAGGAGAGTTTTGTGAAAACACATGGTGATTCAGCCACTTGACTGCTTATGTACCCTTTTTGCTTTAGTGATATGCTATCATGACAAACCGCTCTAAGATTACAAGCTACTGTACCAGTTCTGAAAATTTGTCAGTTCACATTTGTACCCAGGCACAGCACAGAGAGTACAAGGCTTCATTCCAAGAGCTGACCTCACCTCCTGCTTTTGCCAATAACAGCCTCCTCTCACACCAATACAAGTAGTATCCACCACTATGGCAGCTCCGACACACTGCTGCTCACACTTTGTCAGCGTTATTAACACTCTGTTTTCACACTGTGTGGGAATATTAATGTGAAACTTGCTATGAAACACTACATGCAATATCAGGTACTGGCAGGTTAGACATCCACTGTCAAACTTTTAGTGTCACTGCACATTTCAGAATTCCATTTCTGTAATATCCTCTTTGAGACTGACCTTTATTCACATTTCATTTGCATTTCACATGTAAAAAAAATTATTTACTATGAGCACAATACTGTCATCAAACACACAATGGTTTTTTAAAGAACCACGCACTTCTTTGGCTGCTAACAACACTGCATCACATTAGTCACCAGCCACTCAGGGGGGAGAGATAGGTAAAGACAAAAACAGATAGTGGTTATGTAAGCAGCTGCACGTTTTCACTATCAGTTTAAACAACAGATCATGTGGAACTCAGACTGCAACCGATCAATGCACGAGTTAACTTTGCCGTGGTTTAAAGCATCTCATTCTAAAGGAACACTCAAGAGGTCAACTATCTTTCCATCTCACCTAGAGTGACTGCAGGTGATTTAACCTAGCTTAACTAAGGCTGTAGTGGAGCCTGACTGATACAGGATTTTTAAGGTTGATGCTGAATTTGATATCTGAGGGGTATCAACAATAAAAACATCCAATGACAATATATCAACCGCCATTATTTTTTTTCTACTGAAATGTGTAAATATTTTTGAGAAGGATGCTTCATGCAAAGTATCTCAACTACCATCTTCAGGTCTCTCTACAGGATTTAAGTCTGGACTTTGGCTGGGCACCTCTAGGATAGTCAGAGGCTTGTCCTGAAACCACTCCAGTGTCATCTTGGCTGTGTGCTTTAGGTCACTGTCGTGCTGGAAGGTGACTGTGGCTCCAGTCTTCAGGTCTCAGCACTCTGGAGCAGGGTTTCTTTAAGGACCTTTCTGTATTTGACCTCGTTCATCCTTCCCTCAGTTCTGACCAGTGCCCTGTCTCTGCTGCTGGGATGCCACCACCATGCTTCACTGTATGAACAATGTTAACACTGCCTGGTGTTCATCAGACAGCGCTCTTGGAGTCCTGCCCAAAGAGCTCAGTTTTTGTGTCTTCACTCACCATAAAGGCCTGAGTGATGGAGAGCTGCTGAGATTGTTGTCCTTCCAGTAGGTCCTCCATCTCTGCACAGGACTTCTGAAGCTTTGTTAGAGAGGTCACTGGGTTCTCTGTGACCTCTATGACCAAGCCCCTTCTTGCTCCGTTACTCAGTTTGGTCAGACGACAGATTCTGGTTCCAAACGTCTTCCATTTCATAATGACTGAGGACACTGTTCTGCTGGGAACTCTCAGAGCTTTAGAAATGTTTTATCCCTTTGTCCTGATCCATGTTTCACTACAGTTTTATCACAGAGGTCTACACAGAGCTCCTTTGTTATCATGGTCTGGTTTTTGTCCCAACATAGAGTGTATATAAATAGGTGGGTGCCTTTCTTAACTACTTCCTTTACATCCTCCACACATATGACTATCAGCTCTTCACCCATCACCACATACTTCAAATATTCTGATGATGACACTGATATACTTTCACTACTCAATGACAACTCTGTTACAGCCTCTCAATGCCTCCATTTCAGACAATGGTGCACTGACAACTTCCTACAGTTCAGTGTTGACAAAACAAAAGACCTGGTCATCATCTTAAAAAAAAAAAAAAAAGAAAACACACACCCCACAGCAGTTGAACAGGTTATCAACTTCCAATATACTGGACTCATTATTGACAGTAAACTCAGCTTTAGCCAGCACAGAACTAATACTGATAAACAAACCCCAGCAGAGACTAAATATTATAGGCAAGAGTGCTTTTAATTGCTCCTCACCTCCTGTTGGTGCTTTACAAAATCACAGCCAATCCCATCCTGCTGTACTGTTCTCCCTGCTTCTTCATCATGTTAAACATCTCTGACAAAAACAAACTTATCAATATTACACACACTGCTGCAAGTTCATCTGCCTGCCTACCCCCAACCTCTCAGAGCCATCACATGCCTTATGCTGACGGTAAAACAGCACCGGTCACTCTCCAAATCCACACTTTACATTATTAGTCAGATGGCAAATGCAGGACTTTGAAATGGAGAAGAGCTCACTTTAGCAGAAAGTCTTCTGCAACTGCAGCTGTGAAAAGCATGCATGAGTACACATCTGTGTGTGTGTGTGTGTGTGTGTGTGTGCGCGCGCGCATTTATATGAGTTTAGGTCTTGATAGGTTGATTGGATTAGCATTAGAATTAATTCTGAGGTAGAACAATCAATGCAAGTTAAGTCGTTTATTCAATCAGTCGTGAGGTGTTCGCCATCACATGGCCTCCACCCCAACAAAAACAAAAACCCATGCAACCAACCAGTGAGGGAACCAGAAGTATCAATTAAAAAGAAAAGGAAAAAAACAAACAAACAACTAGGGCTGCCCCCTGAAAGTCGACTAGTTGAGTCAGTCAAGAGACCTATCAGTCGACTGAGACTCTTCTGGTCGAGCCTTTATTTTTATTTTTTGCCAGCCAGTGGGCATTGCAATGAAAGGTAGCCCCAGCCCCAGCTAGTTTGTCCATGACTTCTTCTCCTCATTTTGGTGTGCCAAGCAGCAATGTGCTCAATACATCTCCCTGTGCTTGGGGGGGAATTCCCACTTCACTGGTGACACTGTCTGATGCAGGATGCATGAGGTCCAATAACATTTAGCAAATTGTTGACCAGAACAAGGAGAAAAAGACAACAAAATCCTGTAGTACAAGACTCATAAAGGTGAGATTTATACTTCATTGGAAGTGTTTTCAAACATTGTGGTCTACTTTTACAAGAGAAAAGACCTGAACTGTGTGGCTGGTTTCGCATGTGTGTTTGGTTTGTTTACCCATCTCCATTAAAGTGCAACACACAGCAGTTTACCAACTATTTCTGCAACATGCATCCATCTGAATGGGACTAAAAAGCTAACAAAAATATACTGGGAAAACATTTCTATCAGGAATTATAAGAGGAATCATAAACACACACACACACACACACATATATATATATATACACTGCTCAAAAAAATAAAGGGAACACAAAAATAAGACATCCTAGATCTGAATGAATGAAATATTCTTATTAAATACCTTGTTCATTACATAGTTGAATGTGCTGACAACAAAATCACACAGAAATTATCAATGGAAATCAAATTTAGCAACCCATGGAGGTCTGGATCTGGACTGACACCCAAAATTAAAGTGGAAAACAACACTACAGGCTGATCCAACTTTGATGTAATGTCCTCAAAACAAGTCAAAATGAGGTTCAGTAGTGTGTGTGGCCTCCACGTGCCTGTATGACCTCCCTACAACGCCTGGGCATGCTCCTGATGAGGTGGCGGATGGTCTCCTGAGGGATCTCCTCCCACACCTGGA